>NC_066632.1:26677693-26710535 GCF_025201925.1 Gopherus flavomarginatus | reverse complement strand
TGTACCCAGAAGCCTCCTACTGCAAGACAAACCCAAGAAAAGAAAACCAACAGGACTCCACTGGCCATCACATACAGCCCCCAGCTAAACCCCTCCAACGCATCATCAAGGATCTACAACCCATCCTGGACAATGATCCCACACTTTCACAGGCCTTGGGTGGCAGGCCAGTCCTTGCCCACAGACAACCTGCCAACCTGAAACATAGTCTCACCAGTAACTGCACACCACACCATAATAACTCTAGCTCAGGAACCAATCCATGCAACAAACCTCGATGCCAACTCTGCCCACATATCTACACCAGTGACACCATCACAGGACCTAACCAGATCAGCCACGTCATCACTGGTTCATTCACCTGCACATCCACCAATGTAATATACGCCATCATATGCCAGCAATGCCCCTCTGCTATGTACATCGGCCAAACTGGACAGTCTCTACGGAAAAGGATAAATGGACACAAATCAGACATTAGGAATGGCAATATACAAAAACCTGTAGGAGAGCACTTCAACCTCCCTGGCCACACTATAGCAGACCTTAAGGTGGCCATCCTGCAGCAAAAAAACTTCAGGACCAGACTTCAAAGAGAAACTGCTGAGCTTCAGTTCATCTGCAAATTTGACACCATCAGCTCAGGATTGAACAAAGACTGTGAATGGCTTGCCAACTACAGAACCAGTTTCCCCTCTCTTGGTTTTCACACCTCAACTGCTAGAACAGGGCCTCATCCTCCCTGATTGAACTGACCTCGTTATCTCTAGCTTGCTTGCTAGCATATATATACCTGCCCCTGGAAATTTCCACCACATGCATCTGAAGAAGTGGGTATTCACCCACGAAAGCTCATGCTCCAAAACGTCTGTTAGTCTATAAGGTGCCACAGGATTCTTTGCTGCTTTTAAAATAACAAGAATGCATTAGGGCCTCCTCTCCAAGGCAGCACGTCCAGCAGCAGGTGGTTGAGGCGCTGGCTCAGTGACTGAAAGCAGCTTCCCACGAGGTTTCGCATCCAGCCCGTGACCCGATCCAGCCCTGGGGGGGCTAGAGTCAGAGCTGCATGTTCATCTCCAAGCGCTTGCAGGCCCGTGGCTAAATCCCAACCATGGGCACCTGCCTGCAGAAACCCAGTCGCATGAAGGGAACTCCGGGCCCCTGCCCCCAGCAGGCAGTCTGGCCCAGCCCAGAGGGCAGGCAGAGAGCCCCCTTCCTGTTCCTGGAGATGAGCACATACCGAGAGCCAGGCCCAGCCTCCTGGAGAGAAAAGAGCTGGGCCCCTCGCCTAGGCTCTGACCTGATTTTTACCATGTTTGGGTCTCTGGCCCCCTGCCCACTCTGCTGATCCAGCCCCATGGGAAGCCCCGTACTGGGAGCAGAAGGAGAGCGCCGAGGATCCCCATCTTGTCTATTGCTTTGGCTGAGAGCACTGAGCTAGGATGCCTTTCCCCAGTCACACCATCACTGCTCTTGCTAGCAAGCCAGGGCCTCACTTACCCAACGCACATGTCTAGCAAGCTTTGCTCCAAGCCTGGGAGGAGGGAAAAACCACAGAAGAAGAGAGACAGATCAGGGGGATTCTCTGAAAGGCTTCCCACCCACCTGGGTGAGGGGCCTCTTTGGGATTGCTCATCTTCCCACCCCCTGTTGCAGGAGGCCTCCCTTCCGAGCCCCCGGCCCCGCTGAGCTCTGTGGCAGGCTCACGGCACCAGGGGGTTAAGCCGCTGAAAGCTGCCACAAGGAGGCAGTGACAGCGCAGGCCGGGGTGCCAAGGAAGTGGGAGCAAGGGCTGGATGTGGGAGAGGAGAGTCTCACGGAAACACTGGAGCAAGGGGCAGTGGCCCCTTCACACGCTGTCACTGCAGAGAGGACAGGCAGGGGAACATGTCAGTGCGTTCCGGGGGCAGCCGGATTCAGATCAGTGCAGGGGAACCGTGGGGCACCTGGTCCTTCCAGCAGATGCCAACAGAGACCAGCCAGAAGAGACTCCTGCACCTTCCACTGCAGTTAGTATGTCAATAGTGCCTAGAGGCCCCTGTCACGCCAGGCGCTGTACAGGCCCCAACCGAGATCGTGCCGGGCGCTGCACTGGCCCTGACTGAGAAAAGCCCTCTCCCACCCCCATCTTGCTGGGGAGGTGGGGAAAAAGGCTGAAAGAGGTTAAGTGACGGCCAAGGGCACGCACGCACTCAATGGCAAAGGCGGGAACAGAGCCCAGATCTCTGGAGGCCCAGCCCAGCCTCCTCCCTGATTGGGGCCCAGGCTAACGTACCAGGGATCACCTGTCTTTTACCCAGCTCCACCTGCAGGGGGTCCCGCGAGAGCGAGGTGTCGATGATCCGCCCATCCTCCAAGCTGCCCTGCGGGGAGACATTGACACACGCGGGTAACCTCCAGCGCGGGCACAAGGTCCTGGAGCAAGGGAGCTCCTGCTGCACCACCCCGACAGACACGCAAAGGGCCCTGCTACGGAGACGCGGGCACAGTCCCTAGGCCTCCCCGGGGTGGGCAGCGGGGGCGAGTGGGCACAGCAGGGCAGGGGACAGACATGGGAACAAAGCAGCGTGAAGGGCAAAGGTGGCAGAACGGCTGCAATTGTGCCCTCTGCCACTCCTGGGAAGGGGACACAACTGCAGGCCCCCCTGACCCAGAGGCACTGTCCCCCTGGACACAGGGGCACTGTCCCCAACCCTCCCCCCACAGGGGGCACTGTGCCCCAACTCCCCCAGACACAGAGGGTACTGTGCCCCCCCACACTGGGGCACTGTCCCCAACACCCCCAGACACGGGGACTGCCCCCGTCGCCCCCGACACAAACGGGGCATTGTCCCCATCCCCCCCCGACACACACAGGGGGCCCTGTCCCCAACCCCCCCCCCAGGGGCACTGCCCCCCTGTCTGCCAGCCCCACGCCCTAGAGACTCAGGGGCACTGCCGCCCCCGCGCCACGTCCCGGACAGGGGAGCCGCTCACCCCCCCGCCGGCCGCACCGCCACATCTGGGGCTCGGCGCCCCGCCCCAGCGGGAGCCACCCCGGCCTGGCCCCGCCCCGGGCGGAAGGAGCCGCCAGCGCTGACGTGTCCTGCGCCCCCCCACCCCCCTTACCGTGTAGTGAATCTGCACCGTGTCGCCCAGCGCCGAGCGCGCCGCGCAGTCCTCGGGGGGCGCCACCTGCGGGGCGAGCGCAAGGGGGGGGTCACAGCTCTGGCGCCGGGGCCCCCCCGTCTCCTCCCGTGCTCAGACACGGACCCCGCGCCCCCCAGCGAGGAACAGGCCCGCGCGGCGCTCCCCCCTGAACCCCGTTCCAGAGCGCCCTCCCCGCGCCCTCACCAGGGTCTCCACCTGCGGCGCGGGGGGGGGGGTGTCCCGCCGCTCTCCCACCCCGCACCCCCCCCCGCGGCGCCCCGCGCCCACACCAGGGTCTCCAGCTGCGGGGGGGGTGTCCGCCGCTCTCCCCCCCCCCGCGCCCTCACCAGGGTCTCCAGCTGCGGCGCGCGGGGGGGGGTATCCCCGCCGCTCTCCCACCCCGCACCCCCCCCCGCGGCGCTCCGCGCCCACACCAGGGTCTCCAGCTGCGGCGCGCGGGGGGGGTGTCCCCGCCGCTCTCCCCCCCCCCGCACCCCCCCCCGCGGCGCCCCCCCGCGCCCTCACCAGGGTCTCCAGCTGCGGGGGGGGGTGTCCCGCCGCTCTCCCACCCCGCACCCCCCCCCGCGGCGCCCCGCGCCCTCACCAGGGTCTCCACCTGCGGCGCGGGGGGGGGGGTGTCCCGCCGCTCTCCCACCCCGCACCCCCCCCCCGCGGCGCCCCGCCCACACCAGGGTCTCCAGCTGCGGGGGGGGTGTCCCGCCGCTCTCCCACCCCGCACCCCCCCCGCGGCGCCCCGCGCCCTCACCAGGGTCTCCAGCTGCGGCGCGCGGGGGGGGGTGTCCCCGCCGCTCTCCCCCCGCGCCCCGCACCCCAGCAGCAGCAGGAGGAGGAGGGCGGCCGGGCGGCGCGGGAGCATGGTCAGCGCGGAGCCTGCCCGGGAGCGTGTGTGATGGGGGGGCCGCTAGCGCTTCCTCCCCGCGGCCAGCGCCGCCTGGTGCCTTCCCACTCCCTGTCATTCAACCCAGGGCTTCACGGGCCCCCCAGCAGCTCCGCCCCGGCCGGGCCCAGGGGCACGTGCGAGCTGAGCTCCCCCGTCCCCCCCTCGCGTTAGCACTGACGTGGGATGTCAGCACACCCGCTTCCCCCGCGGCACCTGGCCTCGGGCCGGAGTCAGGGCCACGCAGGAGCCCTGGGGCCCGGGCAGGCAGCAAGGCAGGGCGGGGGCGGGGGCGGGGGCGGGGACGAGAGCTCCAAACTCAGGTCACTGCGAGGGGGGAGTTGTGAGCATGGGGAGTCAGATACACACCTGGCACACACACACCTGGCACATGCACATCTAACACACACGCCTGGCACATGCACATCTAACACATACACCTGGCACACACACGCCTGGCACACGCACACCTAACACACACGCCTGGCACACGCACACCTAACACACACCTGGCACACACACACCTGGCACATGCACACCTAACACACACGCCTGGCACATGCACACCTAACACACACACGCCTGGCACACACACGCCTGGCACATGCACACCTAACACACACACCTGGCACACACACGCCTGGCACATGCACACCTAACATACACACATACACCCCTAACACATGCACACCTAACACACACACCTTACATACACCTAGCACATGCACACGTAATACACACACCTAACACATGCATACCTAACACACAGTCCTAACACACGCACACCTGGCACACACACGCCTGGCACATGCACACCTAACACACACACGCCTGGAACATGCACACCTAACACACACACCTGGCACACACATGCCTGGCACATGCACAGCTAACATACACACACCCCCCCCAACACATGCACACCTAACCACACACCTAACATACACCTAGCACATGCACACCTAATACACACCTAACACATGCATACCTAACACACAGTCCTAACACACGCACACCTGGCACATGCACAACTAACATACACACACACACCTAACACATGCACACCTGGCACACGCACACTTAACACACACACACCTGGCAAACACAAACCTAACACACACACCTGGCACACGCACCCCTGGCACACGCACACCTGTCAAACACACACCTGGCACACACCCCTAACACACACACACCTGGCAAACACAAACCTAACACACACACACCTGTCAAACACACACCTGGCACACACCCCTAACACACACACCTGGCACACACACACACCTGGCACTGTGATGGAGTAGGGGCTGTCTGTGGGGAGTGGGAGAGCAGGGGAGGACTTTAGGGGATGGACGATGCCAGGGCCTGTAACCTGAGCTAGGTAAGGGAGGGGAAAGGTCAACACCTTTCCCCGGGAAGGGGACAAAGGAAGGGAGTGGCAGGAGGGAAGCAGTTTGAGTTTGGGCTTGGGGCTGTGTGGGCGGAATTCAGGGGATCCTAGCTAGGATCCAAGCACCCTGAAAGCCCAGAAGGACTCGGTGGAGGGGTCCTGACTGTGCCTGCAAGCCCTGCTGTAACCTGTGTTCCTGTTGTCCAATAAACCTTCTGTTTTACTGGCTGGCCGAGAGTCACTGTGGGTCCCAGGAAGAGGGGTGCAGGGCCGGACTCCCCCACACTCCGTGACAGGCACATGCTGTGAAACAGTAGGGAGCGGGGTGGATTGACCTGGGACTGTCTGCATGGGGGAGGGGAGAGCAGGGGGTGACTTTAGGTGAGGGAGGTACCTGAGCCAGGACGGGGGTGGGGCCAGGACAAAGGGAGAGGAAGTGGGGGGGGAGTTGGCTGGAGGGGGGGGTTTCAGTTTGGGGCTGGCTGGGAAGAGGCAGGAACCCCAAGTCTGGGGTCGAAGCTCCTTGCCCCCCAGAGGGACCCAGCTGAGGGGGCCTGGTTGTACCTACAAGCCCTACCTGGGACTGAGGTCCTGTCGTCTAATAAACCTTCCGTTTTACTGGCTGGCTGAGAGTCACAGTGGATCACAGGAAGTGGGGGGTGCATGGCCCGGACTCCCCCACACTCTGTGACACATGCACACCTAACACATGCACACTTGGCACACACACCACACACACACCTGGCACAGGCACACCCAGTACACCTAACACACACACACATCTAGCACGCCTAACACACACGTGTTTTGAAGGAGGCTGCACCCCCTATTTGTGAATGAGCTGGGGGCGGGGTGGGCGGCACAGCTCAGGTTCCAGGTCAAACTTCCCCAGGGGCGAAAGCCTGTTTCCCCTGGGGGGGTGGCACTAGTTCCAGGCGGCAGCCTGGGGCTTCAGCCCTTTCAAACCTGTGCGGAGCTAGCTAGGCGGGGCCCTGCCTACCCGGAGCAGTGCCGGAGAGGGAGGGGGTCACCCACCACCCCTCAGCAAAGCCCCTCCATCCAGCCCTGAATCGATGGGAGCCAGGCTGGGGGTGCTGCAGTGCCCACCCTATAGACTCTTCTAACTGGGTCTTCTGCAAAACCTGCGTTTAGAGCCAAAACTCCAGGGCTGGTATAAATCACTCTCGCTCTCTTGGTGCCAACTGGGCCAGACCCCCGGCGGTAGAGTTACTCCGTGCTGGCCGCACTCCGGTGCGTGCTCTCCGGTGAAGGCTCCCCAGCGACAGCATTAGCCGGCACAGAGCAGGGGAGCTGGGGAATGGCAGTTCAGGAGGAGGCCAGGATGGGGTGTGGGTGTGACCACGTCCCCCTTTCCTCCCCCCCCCCCAAACACACACTTTACTCAGCTGCAGACTGTGCACAAGGTGCAAAGCCTGTTCCAGAGTGCGCAGCATCCCAATGCTCCCATCAAACCAGCAGGGAACCCCCCATCCCCTGAGAGCAATGGGGCATTAGTCCCCCAGCCCTGCCCCACATCACTGGCACAGACCCAGGCTTTGGGTGGACTGGGCCTTAGCGGGTTCCCGGTGAATTGCCCAGCTGTGCTAATGCCATGGAAGGCCACGGCTCTGGCCCAGGGGCTCGGCGAAGGCAGGGGGAGGAGGCAGAAAGCAGGGGGGTCGTTTCCTAGGGGAGAAGACGCACGAGCCCCCTTTGGCATACAAGAAGCAGCAGCTCAGTCACAGTGGGATCTGGGCTGGGGGTAGGAGCAACAGCATTGCTGACCCCAGCCATTGGATCACCAGGCTACCAGCCGGCACGTGACATTTCTCTGAAAGCCCCAGTTCCCGGCATCTGCCACCTTTGGTTTTGTAAAAGTCGATGTTCAGCTGAGCAGAGCTTGGCTACAGGAGCGCTGCAGACCCAGCGAGTGGGCCCAGCGCAAGGAGAGACCCCGTGTTTATTATGTGTTACGTCTCACGAGTGCTTTGGGGTACAGCATGTGGCAGTGGCCGGGGTGGGCTGCAACAGGGGTCTGGCAGTGCCAGCTGTCCCAAATCTCCCCCGACCTTGACTTCCCTCCACCTAGGGTATGAGCAAGTCCAACCAGGTTTTCAGGTATCAAAGCGCATCCCCATGGGGGACGGGGGCTCCTTCACAAATAGGAAATGGCCAATGAAGAACAGACCAAAGACCTTCATCCTAGCAGGGAGACAGAGTCAGTCCTCGGCCCTTCACTAGCAGGGTCTGCTCAGCTCAGTTCCCTTCCCTGGGCCTGGACCCCCGTCTCCTGCCACCAGCTGGGCAGAATCCTGCTCCCAAGCCAGCTGTCTGCGGAGACCTGCCAGCTGTTCTCCAGGACAGCCCATACCCCTGCCAGCCTGGGTGTCCTGCCACTGTGTGCAAGCAAGCACCCTTTGCTGGGAACAGGCCTCCCTGGCGTTCTCCCTGCAGGATTCTCCCCTCCCTAGGTGTGCACCTTCCAGGCCCCCTGCTCCTCGGGGCACAGCACCTTCTTTCTGTGGCCACGGCTCTGCTGTGGGCACTACCGCTGCAGCACCTGCTTCCTGTAATGGCAAAAGGGCTGTATCCATCCACGGAGGTAGCCCACCGCTCTGAGCAGCCATAGAATTCTTCCACCAGCCCAGCTGGAGCAACACCAGGGGCCTCGACCCACCTAATCATTAAGCACCGACTAGGCGCAGGAGCGGAGCAGCTTCCCCCTAATGATCCTCAGCTCACCCAGCTCCAGGGGCTCATTTGCCAATTAACCAGGAAGTGGCCACCTGGAGAATCAGTTCCCCCCAAGTAGGCCCTCAGGCGGGAGTAACAGGAGGGCTGGATCGGACCTGCAGAGTCCAGCCTGCTGGTTCTGTGCCAGGCTCTGGGAGGGGAGTGGGCTCTAGTGGTTAGAGGGGGTTGTGAGTCAGGACTCCAGGCTGGGTTCTGTGTGAGTGACTCACTCTGTGCGTCTTATATTTCCTCAGCTTTCAAATGATTAGACCTGGGGGTGACATGCTGACTCTCCCCCCACCCCCAAGCACCTTCCAGCCTTGGCGTCTGGGGCATGCTGAGCTTTAAGGGCACCAAACTCCCAGCACCAGAAGGTGGCAGCAAATCATCAGAAATTCCTCCCTTTCCATCCGCTCCCTGCAGCTGGCGTTCCTAGGGCACAGCTGGAGGGAAGCTCGCAGCATTAGCATCCCAGCCGGCCTGGACAGGGCACTGCTGCAAACAGGGCCCTGAATGCTGCTGAGGATTTGACTTGCCAGAGACAAAGTCAACCTTATTGCATGTTTAAGGCCCCGACCCTAACTGTGTTTCGGGCATCAGAAGCATCCAGCAGGTGCAGGCAGGGAGGGACCATCTAGTGCACGGGGTAAGTCCTCGGCTATGCTGCAAATCAGCTCGTTGCCCTGGGCCTCAGCTCCTCCTCCTCCGTGCTGGGGCTAACGCTCCTTCCTGGCTGGAGGCAGGGACAGCATCTCCCTCTGTGGGTGGGCAACTCATGGCACGCCGGGGCCCCTGAGCTCAGCCGGGCCCCCAGACGCTACAGGAAGACAAATAATAATGTACACAGTGGCCATAGCCAGATGGGGCCCCGCTGGGCTGGGGCCCTGCCCCAAAGAGCTGGCAGTCTGACAGGAGAAATTCCTCACCAGAAAGACAGGCCTGGTGCCGGTGTGGCTAGCAGGGACCCAGTGGCAGGGTCGGAGCCAGGATGCAGAACCGGTCAGTCCATTTCCACTGCACGCACAGCCTGGCAAGAGGCAGGTCCCATCACTCTGAGCCCCCAGGGGAGGAGGTTTGGGCAGATGCCTGTGAATGGGGCGTAGCCTCCATCCATGGCTCCTGTGAGGGCATCGCAGCACCTGCCGGGCCAGGGCCAGGGATGGGGCCGGCTCATGTGCTCTGGGGCATGCAGAACAGGCCCTAGAGGCCGTGAGATGATGCAGCGTGTGCTGTCTGGCTCAGCAGGGCCACGCCCGGGTCCAACCCCACTATCATGCACATCCGTCCATTTGGTGACAAGGGCGCCCTTGAGAAACGGGGCCTTGCTGAGCTGAGGCTGGTACCACATGGCCGTGGGCCGGCTTGAAGAACACTGGACTAGCCAAGAGGGGCCAGGCTCCCAAGCGTGAATGCAGCTCGGTGGGGATAGGGTCACGTTGGCTGCTCCTGTCTGGGGAAGGCCCCTCTGCCCCACACAAGGGGTGGGATGGGCTTGGCTCGCACACTTGGTAACAGTCCTCACCAGCCACCATGGCTGTAAAGACTGAGCCTGGTGCAGAGCTACCAGGTCTGAGGGACCCTGGCGAGGCCAGCGTGTGCTCTGATGGGGCCGGGCAGGCTGCGTTCGCTCTGTGCAGGGGCAGCGCCCAGGGCCCTGCCCAGGAGGGTGCTAGGAGCTGTACAAACGTTTCCAGCTGCTCCTCTCACCAGGGACAGCCCCGCAACCCCAGCGAGCTGCAGCCCCCAGTCGTCTCACTCAGCAGTGCCAGGCTCCAGGGCTGGGCGGAGGAGCTGGCTCAGGTCAGGCTCAGCTGAGGGCTCCTGCTCCGGCCTGTGAGCGCTGGCTTTGCCAGGCCGAGCAGCGTCCAGCTGGGTCAGCAGCTGGCTGGGAGCCTGCCTGTCTCCCTGCAGCATGGGGGTGTGGGGCCACCGGGGGGCCAGAGCTTGGGCTGGGCTGGGCTGTGGGGCTGGCTTCCAGGGCGACAGGATCGGCATGCCAGCTATTCCCCCGCCGGGACGCTGCTCCCATTGTCTGGGCCACGCCTGTCAATCCCCGGCTGCGGCCCCGCCACCTGCACCCACATACCAGCCCCCGTTGCCGTGAGGTGGTGAAGACGGGCTGGCGGCTCGGGCCATGAGGCTGTAATGGGATTACGGGGGCTGGGCCCCCTCCCCTGCCCAGAGACAATGTGAGATGGATGGGCTGGTGGGAAACCGGCACCAGCCCCAGGTCTGGGAGCGGGGGGGCCTCCGGCAGTAGAGTCCCAGCAGACCCCTGAGCAAGGGCTGCTGCCAGAAAGGGACACAGGATCAGGCCCTGTCAACTCAGAGCTGCTGCAGACACAGACTCTAACGAAGTGCCACAACCAAAGCAGGAGTCCAGGTTCCCGGCCCCATAGACCCCACTCCCCTCCCAGAGCCGGCAATAGAACCCAGGAGTCCTGGCTCCTGGACCCCTACACCCCCCTACCCCTCCCAGAGCCAGCAATAGAACCCAGGAGTCCTGGCTCCCGGACCCCTACGCCCCACTCCCCCTCCCCGAGCCAGCAATAGAACCCAGGAGTCCTGGCTCCTGGCCCCACAGACCCCTTACCCCTCCCAGAGTCAGCAATAGAATCCAGGAGTCCTGGCCCCTGGCCCCATAGACTCCCACCCCCTCCCCGAGCCGGGGATAAAACCCAGGAGTCCTGGCTCCCAGCCGCCTACACCCCACTCCCCACTCTCCCTCCCAGAGCTGGCAATAGAACCCAGGAGTCCTGGCTCCTGGCCCCACAGACCCCCTCCCCCTGCCCCTCCCAGAGCCAGCAATAGAACCCAGGAGTCCTGGCTCCCGGACCCCTACACCCCACTCCCCCTCCCAGAGCTGGCAATAGAACCCAGGAGTCCTGGCCCCTGGACCCATAGACCCCCTCTGCCTCCTCGAGCCGGGGATAGAACCCAGGAGTCCTGGCTCCCAGCCGCCTACACCCCACTCCCCCTCCCCCTCCCAGAGCCGGCAATAGAACCCAGGAGTCCTGGCTCCTGGCCCCATAGACCCCCATCCCCATCCCCGAGCCAAGGATAGAAGCCAGGAGTCCTGGCTCCTGGCCCCCTACACTCCACTCCCCTCCCAGAGCCAGCAATAGAACCCAGGAGTCCTGGCCTCCTAGACCCCCTCCCCCTCCCTGAGCCGGGGAGAGAATCCTGGAGTCCTGGCTCCTGGCCCCATAGATCCCTCTCCCCCTCCCTGAGCCAAGGATAGAACCCAGGAGTCCTGGCTCCTGGCCCCATAGACGCCTTTCCCCTCCCCGAGCTGGGGCTAGAACCCAGGAGTCCTGGCTCCTGGCCCCTTAGACCCCCTTCCCGTCCCCGAGCCGGGGATAGAACCCAGGAGTCCTGGCTCCTGGCCCCATAGACCGCCTTCCCCTCCCCAAGCCGGGGATAGAACCCAGGAGTCCTGGCTCCTAGCCCCTTAGACCCCCTTCCCGTCCCCGAGCCGGGGATAGAACGGAGGAGTCCTGGCTCCCTACACTCCACTCCCCTCCCAGAGCCAGCAATAGAACCCAGGAGTCCTGGCCTCCTAGACCCCCTCCCCCTCCCTGAGCCGGGGAGAGAACCCAGGAGTCCTGGCTCCTAGCCCCCTGCTCTAATCATCTGCCTGGAGCACTGGGGATTTGAGGGGCAATAGCTCTGGGGAGCGTTGAGTGGGGGGAACTGACTGGCAGACCTTGCAGATGTCTCTCGCAGCCCAGTCCCAGGCATGTGACATCTTGAGACACCTCCCTCCATGTCCCCCACCCAGCGTTCCCTCCCCTGCACCCTGGGCTGAAACCCCAGCCCCTGAGTGAAGAGCCAGAACCACGGGGCGTGAGGCTCCTTGTGTCAGACTAGCAGGGCTCGGGCTAGTGCCCATGGCCACTGCCCCAGTGCATGTGCCTGCAGCATGGGGACCGGGGGCAGCTGCTGGGCTCCCACTGCCCTGTCTTGTGGGGGGGGAAGTGGGGCTTTCTACCCCCCAATGCACCCCACCCCTCACTTTGATTCCCCAGTGCTCCAGCTGAGCTCAGTGGCGGCTCGGATCCGGTTCCAGTCGACACCACAGGACCCATGGCAGGGGAAGCATTCCTAGGCTCCGGCAGGGGCATTTAAACCCAGGGGCCTAAGCCTGACCTGGCCCCCCCCACTCCTGCAGCTGGCAACCCCCCACCCGCCGACAGGTGATGGAGCGGGAGCGTCCCATGGTTTGACCTGCCCTCGTGGAGGCCCCAGGCAGCTCCCAGCTCCTTGGCCAAGGCACTTTGGTCTCATCCGCACTTCAAAGTTGCACCATTTAACAGCCCTGGCACCGCCATCTCCATGGCAGGAAGGCCCCATTGCCCCCCCCCCCCGGAAACCGAGCAGGGACCAGGTCACTGGTGCCCACCTGTACCACGCAGCTCACGAATCCCGGGCAGGGCAGGGGCCGTCTCTCCCCACGTCTGAGTGTTCTCGGGACACATGGGTGGAGTTTCCATTTACCCAGCACCTGGCACCTGCTCTACCCCCTGCTGCCCCTCGAGAGCGCAGCCTTGTCCCCAGGGGCCATCCAAGCTTCGCGCTGCTACAAAACGTCCGGCCTGTCCCACCGCAGTGCTCCGGCTCGTACGGGCCCCAGCACTTGTGGGGCCAAGGCTGTGGGCCAAGCTGGAGGGTGCACGGGTGTTGCGGGAAGGGGAATGGGGTGAATCCAGCAAGGGGGGGGTGACTGGGCTGGAACAGTGCAAATGGCAGAACCTGCAGGGCCCCTCCCCAGGGCTCAGGTCCTCACAGTCAATATGCAGCAGAGCTAGGGGGGCAGAAACCAGGAGTCCTGCACCAAGGGCCCCTCTCTCTTCCAGAGCCACAGGGCCAGCGCCAGGTCCTGTGCTCCAGAGGCAGGCGGCACCCCATACCCCCCCCCCGGCCCAAGGCGGGGGAGAGGATTCAGTGCCTGCCCCCACTTGTTTCAAATCAGTGTGTGGAACGGGCACAATCCGCCTCCGCCAGCCAGGATTAGAGCTAATGGGATTTACCATTGCAGCCAATATCCCCTTAAATACAGGACCGGGGGGAGTAGGGGGGTAAAGCTTCTCTCTGGCTCCGGATCTCCCTGCCCCAGAAGCACCATCACTCCCCTAAGCTGTTTCTAATTAAAGTCAGGCCCAGCCTGTCCATCACCCCTTCCCCAGTCCACCCAGGGGACCTGGCTTCACTGGCACTAACAGGAGTGTGGGGTGAGGACACCAGATCTGGGCCACGTACCGGCTCAGCCCAAGTGCGATGGGGAGTCCCAGCCCCCCCCCCCCGCTCTAATCCACTAGACCCCCACTCCCCTCACAGAGCAGAGGAGAGAACCCAGGAGTCGTGGCCCCCCCCCCCACCGCCTGAGAGAGTAGTTGGGGGTCCCAGTTCCTCTGGCAGCCCCGGGGAGGTGAAAGAAGCGACATGGGGCCAGCACTACATAAAACATGTTTAATATTCAATGGGGGTACAGGAGTCCTCGTGTATCCAGCACCCCGAGAGCCGGGGGGGGGTGCTATACACACGGCCACGTCCCAGGGCAGAACCACGGGCAACATGTCACACCAAGCAGAGACCGGGGGTATAAATACATGTGCTGGGGAGGAGTTGACAGTCCATCCGCCTGCCCCGGGGGGTGGTGGTGGTGGTTCTCATTACAATCACTGTGCTGCACACCGGGGGGGGGGGGGGGGGGGGGGGTGTTTCAAGGCGCAGGAGTCACTGGTGAATCGCTGCCCTCTGCTGGCTGGTTAGGTGGCTCCCCAAGCCGGGGGGAGTGGGTGAGGCCCAATTTCCCTCATCTTGGGGGAGAGGGATGGAGGGGTCACATGCATGACTGCTGGAGTGAGACAAATTAAAAAACAACACATTCCTTGCTAACCAGCCCACTGAGAAACAGCCACTACTTACCCAGCCCAACCTGAGCTAAGGTGCTCCCACCACCGGCCCCTGGGGGCAGGATCCTCAGGGCTCCCACCCCTCTGCTATGGGCAAGTGCTGGGGGGGGGGGCAGCGAGGGGTCCCTGATGCATCTCCCTGAAATCCTGCTTAGCCTAACAGGCGCTTCTCAGGGTGTCCCCACCACAGGAGGTCATGATAACCGGATTACCCCCCATTGCTGCCGAGGAGGTGGGTGCTGGGGAACGTGGGGGGGCTGCTGCAGGGGGAGGAATCCTGCCTCTTGAAGTGACATGATTTGGTGTGTGTGTGGGGGCGAACCTGGGGCCCCGCAGCAGGCTCTGGGGCCACTTTGGGGGAGTCATTGAGCAGCTGTGAGTGCTGTCGGGGCGCCACCCCAGTGGAGACACAGGGAAGTGCACGTGGATGCTGGGTCCAGCAGCGTCTGAAACCCGGGGGGGGCGCGGTGTGTGGAGAGGCTGTGGGGGAGCAATTTCCACTATGGTCCCGATTCTGCCACTGAATCCACAGCCCCCTGCTGCCCCTGGCCTGGCCCCTCTCTCGCCCCTCGGGAACGTTCACCTCCCTGCCACAGAGACTGCACTGGCCAGTCCCCCACCCGCTCTGCCAGCCCCCCTTCGTGTCTGTACAGTGTGGTGCAGGGGGGCTGGGAATGGGCGGGGGGGGAGAAGGGCCACGTTGCCAGCAGGGGGCACTGCCCTAGCAAGTGATACAACCCCCTCCTCCCTCCCCCCCCAGGTGAAAGATGGAATGGGATGAGACCCAGAAACTACTCCCCCAGTTGCCCCTCCCCTTGCAGTGTCCCCTCCCCCCCAGCACAGACCAGCAGCTCCCCCCGCCAGAAGCTTAAAGCTGCCTTGAGGAATTCACCTCCGTGTTTAGAGTCACGTCACAGGGCACCAAGAACAACAGAAAAACAACACAAAAGAAAGGCCACTGCTCCACGCGGGGCCGTCGGCGCCCCCCCCGGGCAGCAGGGGGCTGCCCCAGCACGGAAGCAGATGCCCCCCGCCCCCCCTATATATTTATATATTGATATATTCATCACACACGCACACACCCCGAGATCCGTGCAAACCCACAGCAACCGGTGCCGGAAAGAAAGCAAAACCCAACAAGAGGGGAGGGGGGAAGAGGCGACAGGTCCTGCCAGCCTGAGGGGGTGGGCAGAAGGGTGGCTCCGCCCGGCCCCCGGCAGCGCAGGGGGGCGGGGGGGGGCGGCTCGTGCTCACTTCTTGTTCTTCAGCTGGTTGGCCAGCCAGTCCAGGCCCTCGTAGAGCCCGTCGCCGCTGGTGGCGCATGTGGCCTGGATGTACCAGTTGCGGTGACGCAGGGAGTGCAGGCCCAGCTTGTCCGTGATCTCCGCCGCGTTCATGGCGTTGGGCAGGTCCTGGGGGGAGCAGGGGGGGTTACAAGCTGACCCAATGACGGGCACCTTGCCCACGGAGAATTCAGTCCCAGGGCGGCCGAGGCTGGAGGGGCCCTGGGGGGGACGTGACACCCACCTGCTTGTTGGCAAAGACGAGGAGCACAGCATCCCGCAGCTCATCCTCGGCCAGCATCCGCATCAGCTCCTCGCGTGCCTCGTTCACCCGCTCCCGGTCATTGCTGTCCACCACGAAGATCAGCCCTGGGGGTGGAGGGAGGGCACTGACACTGGGGGGAGGTTACTCTGACCCCAGCTAGGAAGCCCCACCCCTCTCCGGGGCTGTGTGACAGAGTGTGGCCCCAAACCCCTCATCACCCCACCTAGGAGGGGGTGACTATGCACCCCCAAGCCGCTCATCACCCCACCTTGGAGGGGGTGACAGTGCACCCCCAAACCCCTCCAATGGGGGAGTCGAACAAAGTCATTTACCAATTCTCTTCCCCCCACCCACTCACACCATGGTGGGGGAGGGGGGAAGCAGGTAGGGTGACCAGATCTCCCGATAAAACCAGGACTGCCCCGATATTTAACCCATTGTCCCGTGTCCAGATCAGTGTTTGATTGGGATGCCATTTGTTCTGATATTCGGGTAAGGAGGCGAGTGGGAGGGAGGCGCTGGAAAAAATTGCAACCAAGCACCCCCCTCCTTGCCTCCTTCTCCCCCCAGCGCACCATGTCCCCACTCCTCCCCCCCAGCGCTTCCCGCCGTCTAACAGCTGTTTGACAGCACTTAGCGCTTTCCACGAGGGAGGGGGGAGAGGCAGGGCAGGGGCAGGGGCGGGGACTTGGGGGAAGGGGGTGGAATGGGGGCCCAGTGAGGGCAGATGCTTGGGCAGGAAGAGGCAGGGGGTGGGCGAGCACCCACCTGGCACAGGGGAAGTCAGCACCGTAGGGGTGAGTGGCAGGTGAGGGACCGAGGAGGGACTCAGCAAGGGTACAGTGGGGGGGGGGGGCCTGGTGCAGAACAGGGGCAGAGCCTGGGAGGAGCAGGGGTGGACTGTTGGCAGGGCTGACGGCACCCCAGCGTGTCCCAAAATGTTAGTGTTGTGATCTGGTCACCCTAGGAGCAGGAGAGAGAGAAACATCGTACCCCTCCTTCCCCCCCAGATACTCAGCCAGCCCTAGATGATCGCTGGGGGGAGGGAAGGCCCCCTGGAAAGGGGGGGCTCTGCCCGCCGTACCCTGGGTGTTCTGGAAGTAGTGCCGCCACAGGGGCCGGATCTTGTCCTGGCCGCCCACGTCCCACACGGTGAAGCTGATGTTCTTGTACTCGACAGTCTCCACGTTGAACCCTGCAAGATGGGTGGGAGGTTAGCCACAGACGTGGGGGGCAGCCAGCCCTGCCCACAGTGGGGGCTCAACCCTCTTTGCCCATGCAGTCAGGGGCACTGCTCAGTGCCAGCCACCGCAGGGTCTCCAGGCACTGGACTGAGACCCAGCAAACTCATCTCACACAGGAGCCTTTCAATGGGCAAAGAAGAAACTGAGGCAGGGAGGGGGGCACGGCGGTGCAGATTCAGATGGGGAAATTGAGGCACAGAGGTCAGCAACTTGCCTCCAAGTTCACACTGCAGCAAAACTGGACAAAAAACCCAGGATCCTGACTCCCAACTCCTCCCCTCTAACCACTAGACTCCACTCCCCTCCCAGACCTGGGGAGAGAACCCAGGAGTCCTGGCTCCCAGCCCCCTGCTCTAACCCACCAGTCCCACCCCACCCTGCCCCCCAGCTGCTGACAGGACTCAGGAGCCCTGATGAAATGTTCTATGGGGAGCCAAACCACCCTAGATGCCAGCCAGGGCCCAGGCCCGTTATGGGTCAGCTGGTCCTTTCCTCCTGCCACCCAGCCAGCACGTGACCACGCCCATCACATGGGAGTCCCTGCCCCCGCGGCCGGGGAGGCTGATGGGAGCCCCAGGGGCCGCGGCCCGGCTCCTGGCCCTACCGATGGTGGGGATAGTAGTGACGATCTCGCCCAGCTTCAGCTTGTAGAGGATGGTGGTCTTCCCAGCCGCGTCCAGCCCCACCATCAGGATGCGCATCTCCTTCTTGCCGATCAGGCTTTTCAGCAGGTTCCCGAAGATGTTGCCCATGGCGGTGCAGGGGCTCCTGGGGCCGGCTTGCTCGCGGTTCCTGGGCAGCGGGAAGGGCAAGGCCGGCTGGCATCAGGTGCCTGCGGAGATGGCAGCTCCCAGCGCACCTGGCTGCAGGGGGGCGCAAGCCCCAGGAGCCCAGCTCCACGGCAGGACTGGGTGGGGTGGGGCACTGGGTGGCTCGATGCCCGGCCGGCCCAGCACTGGTCCCCATCTGTTCGGTGGCCATGGCCAGCAGCGACAGTCAGGGGCCCTGCTGGCCCATTGGCTTCAGGCTACCCAGGCCCCTGGGCTGGGGGCAGAGGGGAGACCCGCGGGCAATCAGTGAGAAGGATCAGCCTGGAGCCCAGGGCAGCGCCACAGGCTGGCTTTGTGCGCCCCACAAGGGACCTTTCTCCCCTGTCACAATACTGACAGGCAGAGCCGGGGGGGAGCCGTGCCAGGCCGTGCCCAGGGCCAGCTGACTTGGCAGCCCTCGCTCCCCCTCCACAGAGTGTCGGCCCCCAAGGCGCCGGCAGCAGGGTCACGGCAGTGCTGCCAGCGAGGCCCAGAAGCAGCACACACAGGGCTGGGGGTGGGGTCCATCGCCCAGGCTCCTAACACTGTGCGAGCCCAGCACCTGCCAACCACAGCCCCCAGGCGGTGGGTCCAGACCAGCCTTAACACAAATGGGGAAACTGAGGCACTGAGACAGGGATTTGCCCAAGGCCACGGAGTCAACAGAGGAATTCCCAGCCTCCAGCCACTCCCCTTCCAGAGCTGGGAACTGAACCGAGGTGTCCTGGCTCCCAGCCCCCCACTTCCCCTGTGCCTGTACATAATACCCGCGCAGGGGAAGGGGGCACCTCCCACCTTTCCAGACCATTTCCCTCTCCTTGGCGTTTAGGCTATTCCCTGCCCTCGGGGTATCAGCGCCCTCCTGCCCGCCTACGACTCCCGCTGAGCCCAGCGCCAGTGCCTGATCTTTCTCCTCTACAGCCTGCCAGGGTCCTCCTCAGATGCCCCCAGGCCCAAATGCCTCAGACCCATGAGCATCCCCCCTGTGAGAGCACTGGGCCCTCCCAGCAGCCCCTCATTAAGGTAGGACCCAGGACCCCCAGGGCTGTGACCTACCCACCCAAAATGATTAATAATGAAGCACGACAACGCTCCCTGCCTTGCACCCCCAACACTTCACAAGTGATAATGGGGGGAGCTCCCCCCCAGAAAAACCCACAGAGGGTTCACTCTCTGGTCAGCATGGGGACAAGACCCCAGGCCCTGCTGCCCCTCACCCCGGGAAAGGAGGGCCCCTCGGGGGGAAGGTAGCCCCCAAGCCTCAGGGGGGAACCTGCTCAGAGAACAGGTCTGCACCCACTCTTTGGAAGGGCCCTGCCTCCCCTCTGGGCTCTCAGCCCCTTCCACTTTTGGAGTCTGCAAATAGGACCCCAAAACCAGCCTTCCCTAGCAGCAGGGGGGCAAGGCCTGCTGCACCCGTCGCGATGCTGGCAGGCCCCAGCTGGGCTCCCCAACTTCCCTGAGGCACAACGCCCCCCACCAGATACCTCACTCTAGATGGGGCCCCGGGGCGAGGGACGCCTGGGTCCAGCCGCCCCTGCTAGGTCTGAGACATCCCTACTCCCAGGGCTCCCCACGCTCAGTGACAGGGCGGGCCAGCCCCCCTCCCAGCCCCTCCAGGTGAAAGACCCCACTGCAGCCCATGCATCCCCAGATGGCCTGCACACAAACCCCCATCCTGCCGGGGGATCAGGCCTGCTCCCCCCATGCATCCTACCGAGCATGCTCCCCCGGAGTACAGGCCCCACTGCATGGGCCCCTCAGGGGGCTGGCCTGCCCCCTCCATGTACCCCACTGAGTGTGCCCCACCGGAGAACAGACCCATTACATGGCCCCCCAGGGGGCTGGCCTGCTCCCCCCCATGTCCCCCACTGAGCGTGCCCCCCCAGTGTACAGACCCATTGCATGGGCCCCCCAGGGGGCTGGCCTGCTCCCCCCCATGTCCCCCACTGAGCGTGCCCCCCCAGTGTACAGACCCATTGCATGGGCCCCCCAGGGGGCTGGCCTGCTCCCCCCCATGCATCCTACTGAGCGAGCCCCCCCGGTGTACAGACCCATTGCATGGGCCCCCCAGGGGGCTGGCCTGCTCCCCCCAAGCCCCCCACTGAGCGTGCCCCCCCGGTGTACAGACCCATTGCATGGGCCCCCCAGGGGGCTGGCCTGCTCCCCCCTCATGGCCCCCACTGAGCGTGCCCCCCCGGTGTACAGACCCATTGCATGGCCCCCCAGGGGGCTGGCCTGCTCCCCCCAAGCCCCCCACTGAGCGTGCCCCCCCGGTGTACAGACTCATTGCATGGCCCCCCAGGGGGCTGGCCTGCTCCCCCCCCATGCACCCCACTGAGCGTGCCCCCCCGGTGTACAGACCCATTGCACGGCCCCCCAGGGGGCTGGCCTGCTCCCCCCCATGCCCCCCACTGAGCGTGCCCCCCCGGTGTACAGACTCATTGCATGGCCCCCCAGGGGGCTGGCCTGCTCCCCCCAAGCCCCCCACTGAGCGTGCCCCCCCCGGTGTACAGACCCATTGCATGGGCCCCCCAGGGGGCTGGCCTGCTCCCCCCTCATGGCCCCCACTGAGCGTGCCCCCCCGGTGTACAGACTCATTGCACGGCCCCCCAGGGGGCTGGCCTGCTCCCCCCCCATGCACCCCACTGAGCGTGCCCCCCCGGTGTACAGACCCATTGCACGGCCCCCCAGGGGGCTGGCCTGCTCCCCCCCATGCCCCCCACTGAGCGAGCCCCTCAGAGGACAGGCCTGCTACTCCCCAGGCCCCTGCACCCCGCACCTACCTGCTCCGGCTCCGGCTCGCGCTCTTCCTCCCGCCCCCTCCTCCTCCTCCTCCCCAGCTGACTCTGCACCGAGCCCCCTCCCCCCAGCCGGAAGCAGCAGGCCCCGTGCACGCACCCGGGGATCTCGCGAGAGTTCTCGCTTAACTCTGGGGAGAGGGGGGGCAGCAAACCTCGCGAGATCAGCAACCCATCCCCATGGCAGCAGCTGCAGCAATGCAACGGGGCGGGGGGGTGCTGCACTAGTGGGGGAGGGGAAGTGCAAGGGGGCTGCGAAGCCTCGTGGGTCTTGTGCATGCCTGGGGGCGCTGGGTGGGGCTGTTATCGGGGGATGATGCGTGTCTGTGGGCGTGGGACGCGCGGGGGCTGGAGCGTGAATAGCGAGGCTGAGATTCATGATGGTGAGGTGCCATCGGGAGTGTGCATGGGGGGGCGAGGTGCATTAGTGGGGGGTGACGTGCATGAGGGGGTCATGGTGCATTAGCAGGATGATGTGCATGGGGGTGAGGTCCATTAGCAGGGGTGGCATGCACGCGGGGGTCATGGTGCAATAGTGGGAGATGTGCGTGGGGGCTGTGGTGCATTAGCAGGAGATGTGTATGGAAGGGTCATGGTGCATTAGTGGGGGTGACATGCATGAGGGGTCACGGTGCATTAGTGGGAGATGTTCTTTGGGGCTGTGGTGCATTAGGGGGTGACGTGAATGGGGGTCATGGTGCATGGGGGGCTGTGGTGCATTAGTGGGGGTGACGTGCATGCGGGGATCGTAGTGCATTAGTGGGGGTGATGTGCATGGGGGGTCATGGTGCATTAGCAGGAGATGTGCATATGGGGGTCCCGCTGCACAAGTGGAGAGGGCGCAGTGCAATAGGAGGCTCCCCTGCAGTGTGAGTAGGGGATAAGGCAGGTATGTTCCCCATGTGACCATCAGCTCAGTCCCCTGGCCCAGTCGCTGCATACGGGCAGGTTGCTCAAGCCCCTGGGGTGCTGCTTGCCCAGAGCAGAACCCCGCCCCCGGGGAGCCAGCCTGCCCTGGCTTACTGTGGCAGCACCCCAAGGCAGCCTGTGCCGCTCTCTCCCAGCAGGTGGCGCACTGCGCCTTGCAGTGTGGACGCACATGGGAGGAGAGGAGAGGAGTAGCCCTGGGGCTGGGCATGGCCACTCCTGCCCCGTGGGCAGCCGGGCTGGGCACCCCCCGGCTGGAGTCAGGACGCTTGGGTTGGGTCAGTGCAGGTGCGTCAGTGCACTTCAGCTGCAGTCTGGGAGCTCCGGGGTTCCCTCCTCCCCCAAGGCATGAGTGCATTGCACACAGAACCCGCCAGTGCCCCCCACTGCACACAGAGCCCCCAACCCCCCTGTGCCCCCTCACTGCACACAGAGCCCCAAGCCCCCAAGCCTCCCACTGCACACAGAGCCCCCCAAGCCCCCTCACTGCACAGAGCCCCCAAGCCCCCCACTGCACACAGAGCCCCCAACCCCCCATGCCCTCTCACTGCACAGAGCCCCCAACCCCCCTGCGCCCCCTCTCTGCACAGAGCCTCCAACCCCCCTGCACCCTCCACTGCACACAGAGCCCCCAACCCCCCTGAGCCCAACTGCACACAGAGCCCCCCACTGCCCACTCACTGCACAGAGCCCCTAACCCCCCGTGCCCCCCACTGCACAGAGCCCCCAACCCCCCCGAGACCCACTAACTGCACACAAAGCCCCCCAGTGCCCCACTGTCTGCACACTGAGCCCCCCAGTGCCACTCACTGCACAGAGCCCCTAACCCCCCCACACCCCCCACTGCACAGAGCCCCCAACCCCCCGAGCCCCACTAACTGCACACAAAGCCCCCCAGTGCCCCACTCTGCACACTGAGCCCCCCAGTGCCCACTCACTGCACAGAGCCCCCAACCCCCCTCCGCCCCCCACTGCACACAGAGCCCCCAACCCCCTCGAGCCCCACTAACTGCACACTCAGCCCCCCAGTGCCCACTCACTGCACACAGAGCCCTGCAGGGTCCCACTCACTGCACACAGATCCCTCAACCCCCCCTGCGCCCCGTCACTGCACAGAGCCTCCAAGCCCCCCACTGCACACAGAACCCTCAACCCCCCTGAACCCCACTAACTGCACACAGAGCTCCCTAGTGCCCACTCACTGCACAGAGCCCCCAACCCCTGTGTCCCCCACTACACACAGAACCCCCAACCCCCTCGAGCCCCACTAACTGCACACTGAGCCCCCCAGTGCCCACTCACTGCACACAGATCCCCTGGGGCCCCCAAGCCCCACTCACTGCACACAGAGCCCTGCAGGGTCCCACTCACTGCACACAGATCCCTGAACCCCCCCAGTGCCCCACTCTCTGCACACAGCCTCCCAGTGCCCCCTCACTGCACACAGTGCCCCCTCACTGCACACACAGCCCCCCCAGTGCTCGCTCACTGCACAGTGTACACACACAGAGACCCCTGTGCGCATGTACATGTGCGCACACACACAGCCTTGCACTCTGTACAATCGCCCCCTCCCCTCCCCCCGTGCTGTGTGGCTGGAGGCTGGGCTGGGCTGCAGGGCAGGCTGAGGTCAGGGCAGGGCCTGTGTGTTTGCAGCATGAGTCAGACCCTGCAGCTCCCAGGGAGTGTCCAGCCTCAGCTGCTAGGGGAGCAGGATGCTGGCAAGTGGGGCCTCCCCACGGCAGGCCCAGCCCCCCCACATTGACACCCCTCGGCCCTGCCCGGGTGGGTGGTAGACACCCTGGCAGCATGAGCTGAACCCCCTGAACCTCGCTGCGTGTGAAGGTTCAGCACCATGGTGGGGTACGGGGCCCTGGGTTTCCACACTCAGTGACCACCAGCCCCATGGCCAATGCTGGCTCCCACACCCTCCTGCCCAGCTCACGTGCCCTGGGAATCCAAGCACACTTTCTACTGGGGGCCAGGCCCTGCCCTGGGGGCCCCTGGCTCAGCATCCTGGATCCCAGGAGGGCCCATCTAGCCCACTCCCCATCACCCACTGCTGCAGAGGAAATGCACCAATGCCAGCTCTGGAACGAGCAGCCCAGAGGGGAGGCCCCTGCCCCATCAGGTCGCGGTTGCCTCATTCCCCATGAGGGAGGGCGTCTGCCCTCTCCATGCACAACAGCCTGACCCCGCCCAGCTCTCCTCCCCACTAATGCCCAGTGGCTGTGAGTTCCACAGTCACCCGCCTGCCATGCAAAGGGCACCCACTGAGGCGTGTTTACATTTGCTGCCTGTCAGTCCTGCCGAAGGCCCCAGGGGCACAGGTGGGTGTGCAGGGTTTCCCCTGCAGCACTGCCCCCCTCTGGTCTTGGGGGTGGGGGTCCGGTGCAGTTTGAAATGAGGGGGGGTGAGGCAGGTCAGTGGCGGGGGGGGCAGGGTGATGCACCCTCCCTGGCCAATGTCTGCACATCCTCTGGCTGCTCTGGGGCCTGTGCTCCCTGGGAATGTTCCTCACCCCAGATCGGCGGGGGGGGGGGGGGGAGGCTGACACTGGCCCCCTTGCCTGGAGGTGGTCGGGGGAGGGGCACTGCAGCAAGGAATGTAGACAGTCAAGGCCAGGCTGGGCAGGGACCCCTTGGCAGCCCCCACAGCATACCCCCACCCCCACCACTACCCTCTGGTGCCTTCGGCTCAGGCTGGTTTGTGTGTGTGTGGCAGGGGGACGGTGTCTGCGCCGCTGGGGTCATGGCACACAAAATCCACTGAGGCAGAGGGGAGCATGTGTCCCGGGAGCTGCTAGCCAGGGACCAGCTGGTCTCGGGGTGCCTGGGGCCAGGTCAGGGGGGCAGCGGGTTGAGCCCCAGAAAACTCACCTCCCAAGATAGTAATGGGCTCTGGATGGTCACTCCCCCTCCCGCTCCCCGGGGCCAGATTTGAACCCGCAGCCTAGCAGGGCAGCTCCCTGTCCTGTAGCCTCCCTGAGCAGCTGCTATAAAATCCTTGCAAACAGACGGTCTGCTTCATGGGTCAGGCCCACCTGTCTGCCTTCCACTGCCCCCAGCCTTCTCCCCTGAGCACCAGGGCTCTGCTTTGCCCAAGCCACGGAGCTTGGCATGGAGAACCTGCCGTGCCCAAGCAAGCTACTGCCACCAGGAAGCTCGCAGCCCCATCGGAGGCACTGCTGTAACCAGACACAAGGACCCATCCGCACAGTCTCAGCTGTGGGGGCACTGCTGCGAGGAAGTTCGCAGCACTGTTTTCAGCTGTGGGAGACATCTTGTCAGTGCCCAGCCCTCCACCCACATGCCGTGTGGGTTCCCAAGGAAGGTGTGAGTCCTGGCTCCCCCCCCCACTCTAACCACTGGACCCCACCCCAATGTTTAACCATTATATTTGCTGGGCCTGGGCTGGGAGCGGGCTTTGCTCCCCCAGGGCTCCCCACCGAAAGTGTCCGTGTGAGGAGCCCTGCTACCGCACCAGCCCCGTCCAGCGCCTGCACCCGGGAGGGGCACAACAGCAGAGGGGACCTGAGCAGGCCCCGCCCGGCGAGCGTCCGGCGCAGGAAGGGATCTCCGCAGCTCTGTGCAGCGCCGGGCACCGGCACCGGCACCCGCTGCCAGTGAATTCACCACAGTCACTCCCCAGGCAGGTGCTTTTACTGACAGGAACCGGCAGCTGCAGCTAAAATAGCCAAGCCAGGCCGCGCTTTGCCGTGAGACTGGGGTACAGGTGTGAAAACAGGCAGTGACCCACGGGGCGCAGTGACCCATGGGGCGCACAGGCCATGTAACGCTGAGCGGGCTCTGAAGCTCTGAGCTCTCTGCCCTAGAGCAATAAATTAACCCTGCGGCATCCCCCACACTGGCCCCCAGAGCATCCCAGTGCCCCGAACCTGATATTCCACTGCATCCCCCAGCCCTCACTGCTTCCTTCTGACCCCACTGCTCTGCCCCAACCCCCACAGCATCCCCCCACTGAGTTGCCCCGACCCCACTGCTCCGCCCCTCCGCACTGCATCCCCCTGATCTCACTGCTCTGCCCCAACCCCCCTACTGCGTCCCCCTGCCCTCACTGCATCCCCTGACCTCCATTGCTCTGCCCTGACCCCCCACTGCTCTGCCCTGACCCCCCACTGCATCCCCTAACCCCACTGCTCCTCCCCACCCCCCACTGTGTCCTCCCAAACCCCACTGCTCCTCCCTGAACCTCACTGCATCTGCCTGACTCTCGCTGCTCCGTCCCACTCCCCATACCCCCACTGCCCCCAAAGCATTCCCCCAACCCCTCCACTGCTCTGCTGACCAGCCCTTCCCCATACCCGCACTGCTCCTGTAGTGTCCCCCTGGCCCCACCCGTGAAAGCCCCACTGCCTCCTGGCAACCCCATAACACCCCCTCTGCCCCCCCCCCCACCGCTGATCCCCTGCAGCATTTAAAGCATTTACAAAATGTACTTAGCTCCCCCCGGCCCTGCTGCAGTGCCCCGCCCCCCCCCCACTTCTTGTTCTCTTCCCACAAAGCCCTAGGAGTTATAGCTGCGGAGTTGGGGTGCTGCCCCTCTATTCACATGCTGCGAGGGGCCCCGCAGGGAGCCCCGTGTCGGGCAGAGGGCTGCTCCATCCATGCTGCCAGGGCTGGGGGGCACAGCCGGCTCCCCTCACTTGCAGACGCTGAGCCAGGTGCTGAGCCGGCACTGCTCGCACAGCACGGAGCAGCACCACTGGAAGTGGCAGCGGCAGCGCTCGCGGCGTGTCTGGCGCAGGATGTTGTGGCCTCGCCCGCAGCACAGGCTGGCGCACCCGTCCGTGCGGGGGCTGGTGTGGTTGCAGGCGCGGCCACGGGTGCCGGGCGAGTCGAGCGCCGGGTCGCGCTCGCAGAAGTCGGGCGATTTCTCGAAGTAGACCAGCTCGCGGGCCAGGCGGCGCTGGCCCAGCCGCGGCCCGAACACGCCACTGTTGCGGTTGTGGGCGCTGATGAAGGCGGCGTGTTGCATCCGCTCCCGCAGCAGGGCGCCCACCAGCCAGAACTCGGGCACCACCGGCCAGCACGTGCGGAACTGGCAGCTGCCCGACGTGCCGTGGCATCTGCACTTCCGCTTCATGTTCTCCGCCACCACCTGTTCCGGAAAGACGGGTGAGCCGGCGGAACTCCCTGCCACTGGACTGTGCAGCAACCTGCCACGGGGCCTGCTGCTGCTCACCCCGGCTGCTCCCTGCTGGGGCTCAGGATGGAGCCCCCCCCCACAGAGTGAGCTGCACCCTTCCTGCTTACGCCTGGCCTGAGGCATCTGCCGCAGCCTCCCAGTGAGCAGCAGTGACCCTGCCCCTCAGCACCCCTCCCCTCCTCTCCTTGCCCGCTGTGCCCCTCCCCCATGGGCACCGTACCTGCCTGCCCACCCAGTTGTTGTGGATCCTCATCCGGGCCTGGATGTCGCGTGGCGCCTCTCGTGAGTCCAGGAAGTCCCGGGAGAAGCGCTCCCCGAAGCGGATGTCGGGCCCGCAGCCACCCCACTGCCAGGTGTCCTGCGGGCCAGGCTCGCCCAGCAGTGAGGCCAGGTGAGGGGGGAGGCCCTTGACCCGGGACAGCGCCTGCAGCTGGCTCAGCTTCAGCCGCTGCTTCTCCTGGCTGCCGTGCTCCCCCCATGCACAGCCGCAGCCCTGCAGCCTGCCCAGGCTACAGGCTGTGGCTACCGAGTGCATCACACCTGCCGCCAGCAGGGAGAAGGCGAAGGCGCTTTCCCGGAAGCCTGCGGAGCACACAGGGAGCGGGTGAGCTGAGGACCAGGCTGGGCCCCTCCCAGGAGATGGGGAGGAACCCAGGCATCTGTGGCTGGGGATTCATCTCCCCCCTGCAGACGTGTAGCTGCCTCTGGGGTGGAGCATGAGGCAGCCCTGTAAGCGAGGAGGAACAGCGTACCCAGCTGAAACTGGCCAGGGGAGGGGAGGGGGAACAGGGTCACTAGAGAGGGATTTCGGCCAGGACTCCTGGGTTCTTTCCAAACACTCCCAGGACCCTTGCTGCCCGGACCAGTCAGCTGAGCTCCCCCCAGCTCTGCCGGTGCCCCCCCCCCGCCAGTCCCGACCCACAGCTCCCTGCTCTCCCTCTTCTGATTCTGCCCCGCACAGAAACCACTAATCCCGCTGAACTGTGCTGAGCCCAGCTGCACTTGCTTCACTTGTGAGCCAAGTGGGTGCTCGAAGGCGGGTCTCCAGAGCCACACCCTCAGTGCCCCTCGCTTCCCACCCTGCCACACTGCCCAGCTCCATGGGCACGAACAGGCTACAGAGCTGGGACCTGGGGGCGCCTCTGCCGAAGCTGTCCCGTTAGCGCCAGCTAGGCATGGGGCTGAGACCCCCCGAACTCCCTGCACCCCAGGAGCTGCCCGCCCTGGCAGGAGCAGGCAGGCGCGGCTGGCTCCAGCTCCCTCGCTTTGATCCTGGCTTCATGCTTAGCTCCTCTCCCTTGATGCAGAGGCCAAGGCAACATCAGAGCCGCTCCAGGCTACGGGGAGCAGGGAGGGGGCGGCCCCGACACGCCATGAGAGCAGCACTGTGCAGGGTGAGGCGCAGTGGAGGGGCCAGCAGGGACGGCACAGATGGGCACAGGGCATGTTGTGCCAGGGCAGGGCTGATGGTCTGGTGCTGAGGGGCCAGGCTGGGGAAGTGCAGAGCAGGGTGGGGAGGGTTGGCACAGCACCCTGAGTGTCTGCAGCCTCCCCCAGCCCCCGGCCCCTGTCTCCTTCCCTGTCCTGCCCCAGCCCCTCCATGTGCTCCTATCCCCAACCTGGACAGGCCCCCCCCCCAGGCATGCAAAGCCCACTGCTGGGCCCAGGGCATGGATCCCCCTGCTCCGCCCCTCACCTCTCTTGAGGATGGCGCTGTCTTGCAGCACCTGGCCCGCCCCCTCCAGGCTGGAGCAGTTCCAGCGCTGGTCCCACAGCTGGCGTTGGCACTCCTGGATGGCTAGTTGGATGCCCTGCAGCGCCGAGGCAGTCACATCTGGACTGCGCACGCATAGGCCCATCTGACGCTTGCTGAGCCCGGGCAGGGTCAGGCACACCGTGTTGGGGGTCAGGACAGGGTCGCTCGGTGGCTTCAGCCCCAGAATGTCATTACTCAGCACCCTGGAAGGGAAGCAAAGCTCATGAGAAGAGCAGAAGGGAGAGAACCCAGGAGTCCTGGCTTCCAGACGCCCCCCCACTCTAACCACTAGCCCCCACTCCCCTCCCAGAGCCAGGGAGAGAACCCAGGAGTCCAATGTGCCATAGACACTCCAGCCCTGCTGGCAGCTGAGCCCATGTGCAGCCTGCATCACACGTGTGTGCAAGGCGTGCAAACCCAGGACCCCCCCTGCCCCCGCAGGGGATCTGCACCTGGCCCCGTTTGCAGGGGAAGTTCCTTCCCCCCCCACCCCTCCCTGGAACCAGATTAAAGGGGTTTGAGGATTAGGTGCGTCACCCTCTGGCTCGGCACCCACCCTGGGATGGGGGTGTTCCCATGATGATGCGAGAGCCCCCTGCCCCCTAGGTCTAGAACAGGGGTTTCCATGGCAATGAAGGGAGGGGCACGCATAACCTGGGTGGCCGTGGAGAAAACATCTGGTTGCTGAAGGGGAAATAGTGAAGCTTCTTGCTGTGAGGAGGGAACATACCGCCCCCCGCCGTGACCCCCCAACCCTCAGGAGATCCACAACTCCACCAATCCCCATGACCTCCCACGAGATCCAGCCCCCCTCAATCCTCCTCAGCTCCCCATTAGATTCTCCCATAACCCTCCATTGCACACCACGAGATCCAGCCCCCGCTAACCCTGCACAAAAATCTAGCCAGTGGCCTTCTCCTGGCTCCCAGCCCCCTCTTCTTCTAACCACTAGACCCCCCTGCCCGCCCTAAGCTGAGTTAGAACCCAGGAGTCCTGGCTCCCAGCCCAGCCCCCTATTCTACCCATTAGCCCTCACTCCCTGCCCAGAATCAGGGTAGAACCCAGGAGTCCTGGCTCCCAGCCCAGCCCCCACTCTACCCACTAGACCCCGCTCCCCGCTGGGGCCAAAGGTAGAACCCAGGAGTCCAGGCGCCCAGCCCCTGGCCCAGGTGGTCCCGCGGGCAGAGGGTGCAGGGCGCGTATGTTGGGGGGTACCTGGCTGAGTCGCGGCGGGGGCCGACACACACCTGCGCGCTGGGCAGAGACCCGGCTGGACGGACGGAGCCGGCCAGCCAGGGACCCCGCTGCCTCCTGACCCCGCGTGACCGCGGCCCCCACCCCAGCTCACCGGCTCCAGAGGCAGAGGGCGAGGAGCGGGGCGAGCCCCATGCTGCGCTGTGGCTGGCGGGCGCCGGGGCTGCTCTGTCGGGCCGGGCGGCGCCTCCTCCCTCATGTCCCGGCCCGTGGAGGGGGGGTCGTCTGCTGCTCCGGCAGCCGTGGGCTGGGGGCTGGAAGGGGCCGGGGGTCGTTAGTGGGGGGGAAGATGTCCCAGGCCGCCTCCATGTCCCCAGCAGCGTCCTGTCATCTTCGGGGCCTTAACCCCTTATAGGCAGGGAAACTGAGGCAGGACAGGGAGACCCCCCCCGGCCCCGCCCTCGCCAAAGGGCTCCCGAGGGGTTACCCCAGCCCAGCCCAGCCCCCCTTCAGGCAACGGGCTCGCAGGGACAGCGGGGTCCCCCGGAAAGTCCTGGGGGCGAACCCAGCCCAGAGAGCCCGTGGTTCCCTCAGCCCCCGGCCGCCCTCCCTCCGTCACAAACCGATCAGTCGGCCCCGCAGCCCCGCCCCGGCCTCCAGCCCAAGCAATGCCCGGGGGAGCCCAGACGAGAGCACCCCCCCACGCGATCGATCGCGCACCCTAAGGTGCCCTGCTCCGGGGGCGGGGCAGGGAACGCGGGCCCCTCCCTCTCCCCGGGCAGCGGGAGCCTGCACCGCATCTGCCGAGCTGGGCGGGTCCCAGTCTCCTCCCTGCCCGCACCCTGCCCCTGGGGCCAGGCTGCAGGGCCCCTACCCGGGCGGGGATCCCAAGAGCCCCGCGCCTGCCCCGCCCCCAAGCCCAGTCCGGGCCCTGAAGGGCAGATCCCCCGGCCACGGGGGGAAAGACCCTTACAAGGACCCTGGGCAGACCCAGGCCCCCACCCCCAAGCGTCCTTCCGGCTCCGCAAGAAACTATACTGGAAAAAACAAACAGAAAACCCACAAACCTTGTCACTGGGTCTCCCCAGCCCCGGGGGCACCTGGGCATCACCGAGGCACTGGCAGTGTCGGGGAGAACCAGGAGTCCTAGCTCCCAGCGCCCCCCCCCGCTGTAACCACTAGCCCCCACGCCCCTCCCAGCGAGAACCCAGGAGTCCTGGCTCCCAGCCCCCCCGCTCTAACCACCAGCCCCACTCCCCTCCCAGAGCCAGGAGAGAACCCAGGAGTCCTGGCTCCCATCCCCTAGCTCTAACCACCAGCCCCCACTCCCCTCCCAGAGCCAGGAAGAGAACCTAGTAGTCCCAGCCCCCCTTCTCTAATGGGGGGCTGGGACTCCTGGCTCCCAGCCCCCCTTCTCTAATGGAATATTTGAGGGCATAAGTCCAAGAGGGCTGTGACAGGGGCAGGGACTTGCTGCCCTTGGGGATGGGACAGGGGAGTCCCACTCCTGGAGCTGGCCGAGCCCTGGGAACTGCTGAAGGGACCTGTCCTGACTCGGGCCATGCATGAGCCATTGGGCACCTCCCTGGCAGTGCACTGCTCAGACTGGCCACAGCCCTGCCCCCACCCTTCTATGCACGGGAAAGTCCCTCCTAAAAACACGGGCCACTCAAACACCCCCCACAACCCACATCGCACAACTCCTTCACCCACACTGTACACACACAGTCCAGCACTCCACTGCACCCACACTGCACTGACACTGCACCCCCTCACTACACCCCACCATTTTGTATTGTACACACACTGCACACGTACAGCCCAGCACTCCACCGACACTGCACTCCCCCTCTGCACCACATCTCCCAGATTGTACTGTACACACACTGCACACACAGTCCAGCACTCCACTGCACTGCACTGACACTGCACCCCATCTCCCCAGTTTGTATTGTACACACACTGCACACACACAGTCCAGCACTCCACTGCACTGCACTCACACTGCACCTCGCTCACTGCACACCTCCTGCACCACACATTCCACCCACTGTCACCTGCCACACAGTGCTCGGACCCCAGCTCCCTCCTCTTCTGCTCTCCTGCCACTCGCTTTTGTTCACAGAACTTCAGGGCTTCCCTCAGTCGTTTGCTCTTTTCACTTCCCCGTTCACTCCTGCACCTCTGCACTCGCCTCTGGGCTCACGTGCTACCGAACTTATCTAATCTGTCAGTCCCCACACGGCTCCTGTATCTATCCACCCCCCCTCCCCAAACGGCTCCTGTATCTATCCACCCACCCATCCCCACACAGCTCCTGTATCTATCCACCCCTCCCTCCCCACACACCTTCTGTATCTATCACCCCTCCCTCCCCACATAGCTCCTGTGTCTATCCACCCCCCTCCCCACACAGCTCCTGTATCTATCCACCCCCACTCCCCACACAGCTCCTGTATCTATCCACCCACCCATCCCCACACAGCTCCTGTATCTATCCACCCCTCCCTCCCCACACAGCTCCTGTATCTATCCACCCATCCCTCCTCACACAGCTCCTGTGTCTATCCATCCATCCCTCCCCACACAGCTCCTGTATCTATCCACTCACCCATCCCCACACAGCTCCTGTATCTATCCACCCACCCCTCCTCACACAGCTCCTGTATCTATCCACCCCTCCCTCCCCACACAGCTCCTGTATCTATCCACCCATCCCCCCCATACACCCTCTGTATCTATCCACCCACCCCTCCTCACACAGCTCCTGTGTCTATCCATCCATCCCTCCCCACACAGCTCCTGTATCTATCCACTCACCCATCCCCACACAGCTCCTGTATCTATCCACCCACCCATCCACACACAGCTCCTGTGTCTATCCTCCCACCCCTCCTCACACAGCTCCTGTATCTATCCACCCACCCATCCACACACAGCTCCTGTGTCTATCCATCCATCCCTCCCCACACAGCTCTTATATCTATCCACTCATCCATCCCCACACAGCTCCTGTATCTATCCACCCACCCATCCACACACAGCTCCTGTGTCTATCTACCCCTCCCTCCCCACACAGCTCCTGTATCTATCCACCCACCCCTCCTCACACAGCTCCTGTATCTATCCACCCATCCCTCCCCACACAGCTCCTGTATCTATCCACCCATCCCCCCTATACACCCTCTGTATCTATCCACCCATCCCTCCCCACACAGCTCCTGTATCTGTCCACCCCTCCCTCCCCACACAGCTCCTGTATCTATCCACCCACTCCTCCCCACAAAGCTCCTGTGTCTACCCGCCCCTCCCTCCCCACACAGCTCCTG
>NC_066632.1:20753415-20875915 GCF_025201925.1 Gopherus flavomarginatus | reverse complement strand
ATTTAAAATGTAATAGCCATTTTATGTGCTAGAATCAGAGGGTTCCACTTTTAAGAACACATTCTCTTGTGTTGCTCTGCTACAACCCGGATTATGAACTATTATCCACTGAGGACACGTGTAAAAGCTAAGTAACTGTTGATTAAGAAAATGAGTCGGCTAGGCTATATGATTAGCATCTTTCTTGGGCAAAGTAAAAGGAGATATTTTTTTCCTCAAAAAAAAGAAAGCCTCTTGGAAAAGTTTGGAAAGTTACATCTACACGTCACCTATTTGGGGAAAAAAATCCAGGGTTACACACAAATAATGCATGTGTGTATTTGTGCGTGTGTGTTTCCCCCGGAAGGATACCAATGGCGGATAGGAATAAGGAGACAAAATAATTATAGAAAAGAGACTGAGACGGTAGAAGGGAATCTTCAGATATTGTCTGTTGTATTATTATAAAAGAAATTCCCAGTCCGGGTTGTGTTAACATTATAGAGGGGGGAAAAGTTTTGTTGTGGGGAAAGTATAATGATAAGACCACTATGACTGTTTTGGGTGGGCAAAATGTCAGAGTCCATTCTTTTTCTTACACCGGGTTCAGATTTTTTGGAGGGGGAGAAAGGGCAGAATATATATACATATTTTTCTTGTACTGTAACATTTCTATGTTTGCGTTCTACTCTAACTTTATGCTTAACAGTTCCGTAACAAACTTTCGGTGCAAACAATACATTTCGATTGTAGAAACAGAAATGTCCCTTCTACCTAGCAGAGACATTTAATGTTGATATTGTAGCTCAGATCAGACAAAAAAGCACGTGAAAAGAAGTAAATGTATAGTCCTAAGCCAACAGTTTAAAAAAGTATCGGTTTTCTTTTTCTGCGGTCTTAAATATGATCTTTTTTAAGTGTGGAAAAGGTATCCTAGCTCTGGATTTGGTTCAAAGCAGTATTGCATGGAGAACGACTTATGGGTTGGACACCTAGGTTGAACCAGGTTTGAAAAATGTAATATGCAAGTTGTAAAAAACAAACTAATAAAAAATCTGCTTCGTGGTACTCTAAATTAATATTTCAACAGGGAAAGGGCTGATTATTGCTCGTTTTAAGTGTAATTATTTGACATTAGTGCTGTCATAATTGAATGATTTAAAAGATTCATTATATATACATATATATATATATATATATACACATACCATCTCGCCTTTTCTGTATTAACAATTTGCAGATGTTTATCTCTTTCTTCTAACAGCATGTACAAGAAAAAATATCTATTCTGTAGATATTAAGATAGATTTTATATCAAAGGCTACATCCCTGTAGAGAAATAGAAGCTTGAAATTAATCTATGTTTAGCAACACAACTCCAGAAACGCAATAGAAGTTAAAACCTCCCCTACTGTTTTTTTAATTATGATATTAGATCAGAAGGCATGAGGGTGTGAATTTATTGGCTTTAACAATTTTGTGTACATTTTCCTTATTTTTATGTAAAAAACATGGGTAGTCAAAAAGACACCACGCTGTTCGCGTTCATCTCACTTCATATATTTTTGTTTGCTTTGCGGCTAAGCATGCACGCACTTTCTGATGCTGTTATTATCCGGGTAAAATATTAGCAATATTACTATCTGCTCGATTGTATCATTTTTCTTGCCTATGTTTATATAATGCTCTTTCCCCAGCAGGTGCAATTTTAAAACCTGAAGGCTTTGTCTGTGACTCTACGGGTTCCTATGCGTTTTATTCTTTGCTGCTTCTGGTGATTTTTGTGGTGCTTTAAGAAAATACCTCCTGGGGAAGAAAAATATATTTAGAAGTGAGTAGGAGCTTGTAAATTCATAACAGAGTGGCTAGGGCTTGGTTATAGGCGCCTCCATTTTGCTGCAGCTCAAGAGGTGCAGATATATATTTTTAATCCCTCCTTGTTTCAGTTAGCCGTTTGCCTCGCCTGAGCTTGGGACGTTGCATTGAAAGCTTAGCTTTCACTAAGATACGTGCCTGTGGTACGTTTGAAAAATCATCTGGAGCGGCTGTCTAGAATTTTCGAAATACTAACAAATCCCTGTGTTAAGGGCTATTATGCTTAGGTGTCTTGGATTCTCACACAGTCACCATGTTACTTAACCAGCTCTTGGGGTGTGCAAATGATCTTTACAAATGATTAACAGAATCAAATCAAGGCTATGTGTGTGTGAGAGAGAAGTGGGGGGCAGTTGGAGAGGGAGGAATATGTGGTGTTTGATTTATTTTTAAAGAAAGTTCACTTTGTTTTAGACCAAGACAGGTTAAGAGGTAGGTTGGTATGGTCAAGGCAGGTATAATTAAACAAGGCCCAGAGCTCCAGTGGTTTATACTCAGCTGCAAGTCATGGCCTTCAGCTGAAACACCCCCTTTTTAATAAATGGAGTGAAGTTATTGTCCGGTTTGTGTGCATGATTGTCATCGTAACACCTTGGATTTTCCTTCATTCTAGCTGGAGTGCAACTGGGCAGCCTAAACCATAGAATTTGCAGACAAAAGTTGCTGCTTGGAACTATAGTTATTTATGCTAATTACAGGGTGTCTGACAGAAACATAATAAATGTAGAAGGAGACGTATAGAAATATGTTTCTTCAGGCAGTATACAGTTTTACTCTTTGGGTTCAGGCTTGTTTTCCTGCTGTTCTTTTAATTTACTTCTTTTTGAAATGTTCCCCCTCCCCTTTGGTTGACCTGTACTTCATATCACACCCCAAACCAAGATAACCTAATATGCCTTGGAGATTAGCAGTTAGTGTCATTTAAAGATTTTTCCCCCCCTTCGGTTGCTCTAGACAAGCTTCCAACTCTGGATGTTTTTAATGGGATTCGTCTAGTGGAAACCTGAAATTTTGGAAAGACACCATAACACAGTTAAATAAATTGGTCCTGGGCTTTAATTGCGCTTCGGAATTTATTGTCTATTACCTCTACCTTCTGACACTAAGGAGTCTGGAATCCAAAGTCATAACTTCTAACAAAATTCTTAGCAACAAAGCCTTGTGTGTGTGTGTGTGTGTGTGTGTGTGTGCGTGCGTGTGTTTAGGAACACTCAAACAGGTAAAAACTCCTCTAGAGTAATTTTTAAACTGAATGGTCGTTTTATTTACCTGTCCCCTTTCCTCCCTTCATTTTCGGCTCAATTTAAATATTATGTCCATATAAAGGCACCTTTAGACAAGTCTCATCGGTAATATGTTGTTTTGAAGATCCTTTCTGTCCAACGTCTTAAAAAAACCCCGAGGAAATATGATATGAAAGTAGCCAAAGAAATTTGGAAAACAAAACAACAGCTAGCTGCATTGCTATGGGATCCACCAGGAATAGTTTGCTGAAATTGGCTTTTCCTTTTCACGGAGTGGCTTTAAAAAGGGTAAACATGAAAAATAAAAGACCTGTAGGAGATCAGGGGATATTTTCTACTGACTTCAGACAGTCTGCTCTACATTCATGCAATCCAACCCATTGTGTACTCTTTTTTTCATAAGAGAAAGGGGGAGGGTGTAAAAGAACAAAAGAAATAAAGAAACATTTTGCGGAGGTATAACAAGAGAAAGAGATGCGAGGTGAGGGATGAACTTTATTCTGCAGAGGGATTAAAATCAAAGCGATATTCACTGCTCCTGTGTAAATTAGAGCTGTCTGTATGGTTAGTTTCGTTTTTGTTTATGGAGAGATAACACAGCACGGCTTCAGATTGCTTCGATGCAGGGTGTGTGTGTGTGCGTGCATGTGCTTGTGTGTGTGTGTGCGTGCAGGGGTTTAACGAGAAGGGAAAAGTAGATTATTAATACGAACTTGACAGTGTTAATTGAACCAAGTGGAAGCGGGGAATGCGTTTTTGGAGTCGCTGTTTGTCTGCCTGTCAAGGGTGGAGTGTTGTCTGCTAATCCCAAGGCCCTCACTGGAGTTTGTCGATCAAATCCCTTCTTGAATGTCTTCCTCTGGTAGCCAGTAACCCATAGAGAGTTGCTATTGCTATTTATAAAGAGCACCGCTTTCATCTTCCACACAGCTTCAGGGTGCAAATCCGGACAGCTGCACTGGATCCCTGTGTGGAGAGCTGCCTAGTGTACTTCAGGCCTTGAATTGCCACAAGGAGGTGGTGGGACTTGTGCATTTATTTATTTATTTCCAATTGCTGTGGGACTCCAAACTAGTCTTTGATACCGCTAGTTCGTAAAGTTTAAAAAAAAAATTGCAGTGTCACAGAGCTGAAAAGACACGGCCCTGGGCTTTTTATGTATTTATGATGATGATGATGATGATGATTTTTCATCTCCTTGAAATCAAGGAAAGCTTATCAAAGCGAAACTGCAAGACTGAGAGAATAAACGTCTGCGGTTATGTGCAATCAAAACAGAGAAGGAATGGATTTCTGCAAACTGCACACGCTTATCTGATGCACACACACACACAAGGGGCCAAAGAGACTGGAAATAATTTCGCTCGAAAAGGTGTCAAAACTAAATGTGTCCAGACGGTGATCAATAAACTAAACAATGGCGTTCGCTTTTTTAACGTCACAATTACAAATCTACATGAGTTTTGTTGTATTCCCCCCCCCCAAATTTGATATTATTTATATTTGCAGTCATCTGTTGGTTATGTTAAATGCACAGAAGTTTTTGCTTTCAGAATAATGGGAGGTGGAGGAGGAAGAGATATTAGACAGCCTACATGAGAAATGATAGTTCAACATCATTTCAGTAAAGGGAATCTTCCATTAAACAAGTAGCGAGACATTTATGGAAACAGAATCATATCTGCTCAGAGTCTAGCTAGAACGTTCACAAATGTTGCAAGATAACCTTGTTGGTATTGATTGTGTAGCAAACCAGATTTGAATTCTAACGTTCACCTCCGGTTGGAAAGACTACTCCCTAAAATAAGTCTATTTCAAAATATGTATTCATTTGCCCTGCATTGCGACTGGACTTTATTCATGAAACCTTACTCTTATCCACGTAGAAGGTTTGATGTAGATAGAAACATAAATGAACGTTATTTTACTTCGCTGCAGACTCAGAGTTATGTTATGCAATTACACAGCTAAATGTTCTGATCAAATTATGCTAAGCCATGTTTTGATTTTACTTTAAGATGAGCTGCCTCTCTCTGTTTTGAACTGGGTAATTGCTCAAAGCATACTGCTCCTTGAATGAAATAGGCTGGTACTGCAAAGGTTATGATTCTTTAAAAAAAAAAACCCTATGCAGCTCTATGGAGAGTAAACAATTCTATTTAATGAAAGTTTCCGTGTAAATAAAAGAAATCTTGGCCAGCAATGTTTTCCTTTGTGTACCACCAGAAATGCACCATTCACAACTAAATTGGTGACCTTGTCTGCTTGTGTTAAGGTTACAAGAACTGGTTTTACTTATTTAAACCCTGTGTTTTTATAATCTCTGCTCCTTATGTATTTCATATATTGTATATTCTGTCATTCCCCCCCCCAAATTTCACACTAGTCTTCCTTTGCACTCATTGCCCTTCTCTATCTCTCCCTCTGTAAAGTCCTCTCTCTCTCTCTCTCTCTCTTTCTCTTTCTCTCTCTCTCTCTCTTTCTTTCTGCATAAATATCCAGAGACAATCATTCTTTTATAAGGCTCCATATACAATAATTCACCCATGTACCAAAAATAAGATTCCTTTACACCTCCACGTTTTTACATCACAGCATCTTAGCAATCTTACATAGTGAGTATTTAACAAAAATGGAAATAGAGAAAGAATTGATGAGTATATTTTTCCCTCATGAACGTAAAAACAACTGTCACTAGAGACTTTTGATTGACAAATAAATTGAACTCAATAGAGGCCAAAGGGGACATTATACTCCTATAGGAATATTTCCCTTTAAGGACTCACATAAAGCATAGGATCTAAAACGGAATGAGAATAAATTCTGAGAGAGAACGAGATGATTACTTCAGATTTCATAAACTCTGTCCGAATTTGGATTTTCATACACATAGAGAAATCAATTTCTATTTAAAGTGGTCCTTTGATAGAATTAAATACGTTTCTAACAGAAACTAGGGCAGATTTGTGCATATTTATTAAGAACTTTGGAATTAAGATGCAGTTTTAATCTTTTCTCAGCTGAAACATGGACTATAAGTTTCTAAGTGTTGGGGGCTTTTTAAGCAACATCATATATTAATTCATTTTTAGGCATGTATCTGTAGCCATCTGCTTTTTCTTCATGCTCGAATTTCCTATATGTTACTTACTGGGGGAAAAAGCATTCATGTCATGTGTGTTCACGGGACTTACATACACTGTCCATAATGTATGTCACTGGTGCATGCTGAATCACTAACGGACATATGCCCCTGTCTTTCTCTCTTTCTCTACCTCTCCTTGTCTATCTGTCTCGCTCTGCGAGAAACCACCATAACCTTCTGAGATTCCACTTTTCTTGTTCTTGCAAAATTTTGAGCATCCACCTTCATCCCACTCCAGTTACTATGAAATTCGAAGTGATGAATGCCCTTCTCAGCACTAGATAATGCCCATTTTTGTTTCTTTCTTTTAAAAAAAAATAAGTGGCTATTCTGTGTATGTTATTCTTATCCTTCTCTTCTAGAGAAATCCACTAACTCCATTCTTCCAGAATCCAATGGGCGTGATCTATTTACCTACCTGCCTTCCTCTACAAAGGGAAGGTTATTTCTTTCAAAATGCAGCCCGAATGTTAAGAATTAAAAAACACCCAAAAAACAGAAGCCAAACTATTTCAATCGATTTGGCAAAAAACAAAAAAAAAGTTTCCATACATTAAAATGATAATAAGTGTCAAGTGTCCATTGTTGCTTGCTGTAAATATTCAGAAGGTTTCACCATTCCCAGCTACGCCTTATAGCCGAAATTCACTCTTACAGGTTTATTTAATGAAAGACACATTTATGAACAATCAAATGATCCTCGTAAAAATTTTATTGAAGGACATAAAAACATCCACGGCTACTAGCCGAACAATTCAGAGAGAGTCTGCAAAAGCTGTCTTTTTTGGGGGAGGGGGGCGGTGGTGGCGTTAATATTTTCCACTCATGTTTTACATGGTTATCCTTTCCACTCCAGAAGACAGTTATAAAAAAATAGATATGCATGTGACCAGCAGATTTCTTGCCCTAAAGCAGGCTTGACGACTCTATTTCCCTGTAACAGATGACAAAAAGTCCATTTATTTTTAGGCTAAAAGAGCCTAAAATCAGATCCTTCCTTGGGTGGTGCTGAAGTATGATGGGAAGCACACCTCTATTACACTTTGAACCAGTCCCTTTTTACTGATATTCAATTTAATGTATCCATTACAGAATACAAGCTGCAGAAGCAAAGGACAGACAGAGACGAATTACGTCAAGAAATAGTTCCTGGGATACCTTACACACATACCTTATAGGTTCATTAGCAGGACTGCTTTTTATGCCAGACATAGCCACCTCTGGCTAATGAAAATGCAAGAGGCATTGCTTCTAATAGCTGCATTATTTCAAGAGTTTTATGAAAAGCCAGGTCGCATAGTCTCTATTTAAAAAAAAAAAAAAAAAAAAAAAAGACCTGCGGATTGATCCACACTGTATTTTTGGGTAAATACAATCACGTGAGAGCTGAGAGCCAATAGCAAACTGGGAAAGGCTGAAAAAATAATTACCTGCCCTGATTGTTCTATGAGAAGATAAAAAGTACACATACAGTTCATACAATAATCTTATGAATGTAAAAGAGGGGGGAACATGTCGGCTTCTGGTCCCATAAGCAACTATTATGTAGATTCCTTGATAAGTCATGAAAATGAAGAGCTCTTGGCATCAAGGTTCCCAGCCACTGGCTCTCACCCTGCAGCCGCTAGACCTTCAGGATTAGTACCGGACTGTGCCGATTTTCCATCCTGCAGTTTTGCCCCTAAACCGGCCGTTTTTACTACTTCATGGGCTCCCGTGCATTCTCAGTCTTCTGTGGTTTACCATCCGTATACCCACCAGCCTCACATTGGGGCTGACACCAGGTATATGCGCACTTGGTTGGAACCCATCTCAGGCGCTGTGTCCTTCCCTGGCTTCCCACCCAGCAGCAGGCATTACGGGCTCAAGCCGGACGCTTTCCCCGGCCGAAGGGCGGAATGTGGCCCGGTGGACGGGCGTAGTTATCCGGATTACATGTACGGATCCCCGGGTGATCTCAGAGACCGAACTCCGCAGACTATACCCTCTCCGGAATCGGAGGCAGTCGCTTCGAGCAAACACAAAGAAGAAAAGAACGAATTAGACCCTAGTAAGTTGAAGTCATTCTTGTTTACAACCGGGGAGGCATTACAGCCTCTAGTACAGTACTCAATAAAATGAAATTACCTTAGAGGGCCCTGTCCTAAAACTCCAGATATACAGGAAGACCTGGGTTTAAAAATCCCCTTAGTCTAACCTCAGGACAAAGTAGTTTCATTTCCATTTTATTAAAAAAGAGGGGGGGATCTATTTGTTTCTGTGGTAAAATATTCATAACCCAGCCTAACCACCAAAGCTCCTGCTCTCTCAGATATTTCCACTTTCAGTCAAGAAGAGTCCCTTCTAGCTGAGAGTTAATTCAGTGATATGGGCATGTGGGGTGGGGAGAAAAGCACCCAGGGATAAATAGAGAGAGGTATATACATGTCTTTAAAAATATCCACCTATGTAATTGTTCATAAAATACTCCAAACGTGTGGGAATAAATGGGAAGGTGGTTGCCCTGAGAAAAGTGTTAAGGAGTGTGGATTATGGGAGGCAAAGGCATACAGAATCTATGGGGCTAGATAAAGGCGAAAAGCAGCTTTTGGCAGGATATTGGACCGAACACTTGAAAAAAAGCCCATCTACTTTAGTGCAAAAAAACTTGAGGATCTGATTAGCCAGACGCCCCTTGCACCATTACAAATGTAACCGGTCTTTTCCACGCTAAAATGTTCATCTCAGAATGGCCATGTGTCTCTTCAATGCAGATAGTTGCTTCTGACAGTATAGTGAGTGTATAAAGGTAACGCACAGAGGGCAAAATAAAGTGTGATTCCAAATCTGTTAGAACTAGAATAAACGTCCAGTTAAGTCTGTGGGTGTGTATGCCTGTACACACACACATGTACACACACACACACACACACACACATACACAAGCATGCCATGTGTTTATTAAGACTTCTGGCCTAACAATCTGATGAAATGGTGATTTATAAATTATACATTGTGAGTCTGTGGGTGTCGGTGTAGCCCCATATGTATCTCTACATGTATGCATTCATAAATATAAGTATCCATACGTGACTATATAAAGTAAATCTGTGATAAAACAAGTAGTAGGATCAGGGAAAACATTCTCCTTTGCTGGAAGATATCTCTATAAAAAGCCTACGGTTGGATCAAGGAGATGATTCTAAGGAGAAAACAGTGTAAATTTTTCGTCCTAACAAAGTGGGAATGGGGAAGAAGAGAGAAAGGTCTTTTAGGCTTGAAGACTGTATTTTTTGGAGCCAATGAATTTATTCTGTGGCATCCTCCAGATATTTCCAGGACTGGTCTGGTTATAGAGAAGGTATTGGAGAGCAGAGGCTGTAAAGAGAGTTTATGGGCCTATAAAATGGTGGGAATTTTTACTTTTTATGACTATGTTCTTAGATTACTCCTGCTAGGGGATGATTATTATTTTAAACCCATTGCTACGGTTTCATTTACTGAAACTTTTATCTGAGAGCAATAGAAAAAGGGAAGGAAATGGCCCCCCTCCAAAAATAAACACATTCATTCCTGCTGAAGGTCACTTTAAAATATTTACCTACTTCCTAATTAAACAGGTTTATTTAAAAAAAAAAGATCATCTGGGTGTGAGGAGAGGGGAAGGCAGCTGTTGACATTAATTATTTGATTTTTTTTTTTTAAATCTTCTTTCTCAGGCAATCCCGTGGCAAATTGGATTCACGCACGTTCCACGAGGAAGAAAAGATGTCCTTATACAAAGTATCAGACCCTGGAACTGGAAAAAGAGTTTTTATTCAATATGTACCTCACACGGGACCGGAGGTACGAAGTAGCCAGAGTTCTTAATCTCACTGAACGCCAAGTCAAAATCTGGTTTCAGAACAGGAGGATGAAAATGAAGAAAATGAATAAAGAAAAAACCGATAAAGAACAGCAATAAAGTTGGCAAAGTCAAATCAATGCAAGAGAAAAGGAGGAGAGGGGAGGGAAGAAGGCGAAGCTGTTTCTTTGGCTCGAAATGTTTCTGACTTTGAATGTGCTGATCAGTGTTTAGAATTAGTTAAACACAGCCAAGCGTTTGGGAGCACCAGGCTTTTCTAAAATGCAGCTAAAATAAAATGATTTTTTTTGTCCTTTTCAGAAAACAAAAAAGAAAAGTACTTGAATTTTTTTTTTTAGTATTTTATTTCGTAAGTTAAACTGATCCAGTGTTTTATTTTTTTTTAAGTTCATGACTTTGTGAGTGCATATTTTGTACAAAAGAAAATGAGGAAAAAGGCTCAAAAATGTTCTGTCATAGTGTTGTTCTGGTGTACTTATTTGTGTATTTTATTCCTGTCTCAGACCCGTTCTGTAATATTGTTATGTTTGCTCTGGTAGAACAGTTCTGTGTAAATAGATACTTAACGTTACAAAAAGAAAAAAAAAAGAAGGAAAAAAATGCCTTATCCTGCAGGTGTCTTTTATTTAAACTCCACTTGAAAGACAACAACCAGAGTTTATTTTTCAATGGTATTCAAAACGATGTTGGGATTCTTAAAGGAGACACCCTCCTTGCACCAGCGAATCTAGCACTGGTAAAAACTGCAGTCTGTTGAAATGGAATTTGAAATATACCTTATTACAGGAAGCCAATGAAGATGGGTGGAAAGAAAGGGCGCTGCTTCCGCTCACAACATTTTGTATTTAATAGTATAATCATAAAATGCGTTTTGGTAAGGGTTATACGTGCCATAAATTTTTAGGCTTGGATAATTAATTGTAGTAATTTATGACCCCGGGCAATCGAAGTATATGTAAAAGATTAAATATGCATGCTGGAAAGGAGCGCTTGCGGCAACATTCCTCTGTTTGACATCCGCCTATATTGCAACTATTCTGCGTTATCAATGAGATGCCAAGGCTTGTAGGTTGCTTCAGCTCCTTGCGCCTCAGCGGACGTTACGTTGCGAAGTAAAACATAATCGATTGGGGAGGAATGTTTTTTAAAAAAGGAAGAAAAAAAGAAAACAATAAAATGTGGGGGGGGGGAAGAGAATTTTTCGGTCTAAATGAAATGCGTTGCCCTCCCCACTCCCGCCTCCCTTTCTTTCTGTACAGAGGTCTGGATTGTCTGCTGTGGTAGGTAGAGACCAGTGCTACCAGTCTATAATGGGTAGGAAGTTTCTGTTGTGGTGGTTCGTGACAATTTTAAGTGGCCCAGATGAGCGAGAACAGGCTGTCACAATACATTTCTAGCTTGAGGTATAAATTGATGGGTGCTCAGAAGCTGCTCAAAGAGAGACAAGAGGGGAAGAGAAAGTATTAAAACAAAAAAGGTCAGCGGGGGATGCTTAATCATCCAAACTTGTTATAAGGTGCCTTTCTTTAATGAAATGAGGAGAACAGGGTTCTAATCTTTCTAATCAAAAGCAGAGCGAGATAGTAGGATATACTTGTCGCCTTGGTTTCTCAGCCTCCTCCGAAATAAAAAAATCTGGAAGGCATTACCCACTGATCTTATAAAATATTGCCCTTCAATAATTCTTTCTTAACGTTTTGAGGTTCCCCCTCTCTTTATTGATTTGTCCTCTTTCTTTTATGGCATCGTGGCTTTTTTTTTTTTAAGGTGGTGTGGGTCCACCACAGTACCTCAGCTGGAGCAACATCCTGGAAACAGTGGAAACTCAACAGCTCCGTGCACTCAGAGCCCAAGTCCCATGCTCGTTGTGTTTGGAACGTGTTAAGGAGCCCTCTGAAATGTGCAGGTTAAAAGGCGTTTTAGCAGCGCCAAGAACGATGGGCAACAAACAAACAAAAAAAAAACCCTAACAACCACCACCAAAGCTGAACCCAGTCCAACCCAACCGAAAAGAATCCTGTCATTTCGTGCATTTTTTCCCTTTCTTCTCCCCTTCCAAATCCGTCCGCGTGAACTCGATTTAAAACAAACAACCCACTATTCGAATTTCAAAATGGATTGGCCACCTCAAATTTGCAATGGAGAAAGTTCACCCCTTATATTGGGAAAGTTCCCACTTTGGATGGGACTTTCAAATCAGCTTCGGGCCCACCTCTCTGGTGGCTATGCAATGAAACGCTTTTATTAACGCTGAAAAGAAATGATCCATGCGTCTCAGTTCTGAACTCCCCCCCCCTTCCCATTCAACCCGATCTCATTTCCAAAGAGACCATGGGTCGCTTACCCTCCCCCAGCCCATCCTGCAGTCTTTACTCCGGCACAAGTCCCATTGGAGCCTATGGGCATGAAGGGATATGGCCCCTTTTGTCTCCGTCGAGGGTTTTCTTTTGTTGGTGATGGACTGTTTTGTTTTAAATCCTGCTGCAGTTACAGTTCATGTGCAAGGCTCTTAACTGCAGAGTTGCCCCATAATTTTAAGTGTCACTTGGCCGTTGGGTGATAGTGGGGAATAATAACTGAGCAGGCATTGAAATGCTCTGCGGCTGGAGAGTCTTACCCTTTCGATAAGATAAAGAAAAGATGCAACGTGACTTTAAAAAAAAAGAGAGAGAGAGAGAAAAGCACATTTTCAAAACCTTGCGGTGAGTATTGCTGGTCATGAATGTAACAATAATACTCAAATGGAGGATCTTCCTTGGGCATATGGCTTGCATCTCTGTGTATATATTTTTCTGCTTCGTTTAAAAATGGCCCTTTTGTAACGCACACAGAAAAGACAGGATACTACAGCTTTGAAAGCTGTCCATAGGTACATTTCCGCAGGGGGAAAAAAAAAAGCCAGTTTTACAACTCTGTTTGTGTCACTGCTATGTGTGCTGAATAGAATTGAACAAAACAGGACCACAGAACTGGCTAGACGTCTGGGTTTAATTGTTTTATGGTTTAAATAAGGTGGATGCTTTTCTCTTTGAAACCGGATTATTGGAATGTTTTGTCTACAAACTACAAACAACAGACCCCCTTGGCTCAGGGGGGAAAAATACCACCCTAAATTAAAACTGATAAAAGCACTGAAGGTTGAAGGAGAGAGATGGTACGCGGCTGCGTTTGTTTCTCAGCGTGTATACACGCTGTGCTTTTTTACGAGTTCCTTAGCAGAAAAAGAAGAAACAGAAATAACTTGTGCCAAAATACTACCCTCTTGTTTACGAAGAAACAATCACTATCTCGTTACATTGCTACGGCGTCATATCAAGCTCTCTGGCAAATCAGTAATTCGTGTAAATTAATGGTTATAAAATGCCTTCTGATAAGCTCAGGATACAAATAGCCACTTCACAGTTTAGTCAATTATGCAGTTTTCTTTGACTTTTTTAAAATAGATTTAATCTGATTTAGATGCTAAAAAACCCCTCTCCTTTTCCTTTTTGACAGAGGGATTTTTCTCCCTCTCCTCCTCTCCCTCCCTCTCTCTCTCTCGCTCTAGCTTGGGTAAAGAAAACGCAAGATGGCGCTGTTGTCCAATATTAGAAGTCATTTGGCCCATTAAGTTAACAACGCATCCTATTACACCTTTAGGCCTCTAAAAGGTTGTAAGAAAAACAAATCAAAACAAATATGTATAAATTCCCTCACCTATGACTTTTAAATTAGCTTATAATGTGCATCGGAAAAGCAAACACATTAGAAACTGTCAAGGTGGTAGCAAAGCTCTGATTCTTAGGTAAAATAGTCTTTCAATAAATAGATTTTTTTTTTTAAAAATCAGTTAATTATATCTGATGAGGCACAGAGCCTCTCAGTCCAGCACCAACTAGTAAATATATAAAATGCTTGCGGCGAAGGCTGTTTTGTTGAAGTCTTTTTCTTTATTAGAGCCAACACAAGTTACACCTTTTCAACAATATGCTTCTGGGGAAAAAAATAAGCGGTAAAAATTTTTTTTTTGGTAATAAGGTCAGAACATTAAAAATAACTCGCACCCATGACAAATACATTAACAAAAAATCGAATCCTGCAATACAGACAAATTTATAAAGCTACATTCCGAAGCGTGGAGGCACACGCACACACACACAAACAAAAAAAAAATCTGTAGACAAAGAACAGCACTTTCCCTGGACCGTAAATGTCAAGATATTTTTAAGAAGATCTGAGAGTTGCACATAACTGATTTAATGAGAGTGGTTTTTTTGCATGGACCTGGAAGGTAAACATTTATCGTTAAGCCCTCATACGGCTCGATAAATAGTCTGCATTATTTAGTGTCTCTTTAGGTATCACACAAATGCACATTCGGCTAAAAATGCAGCTAATGTTTCAGTCACATAATTTAATTTCAAGAAGATACTATCTGAATTCTCAGTCTTTAAATATAAATCCACCGCCCTGTATAGAATGTTTAGTTATTGGGTATTTAAAAGTAGGGATTAGGTTGATCATATCCCTGTAAAATGGTTACATTGACTATTAGCTGCTAATTAAGGCGTTTATATCCCCAGGTGCTTATTTCCCCCTTTAAATTGTTTTTAGGGATTTAATGAGACATAACATTTTCTCATGTAAAATTCGACATGCTAATTCTACCCTGTTTATAATTATTTTTCATTTGTGAATAATATTTGCTCACCATACACGTATCTTTTCATTTCAGTCATAACCTACGACATGGTCGGAAAATTACTCTCCCTATATATATGTATATTTGGGGTTAAAAATCCAATTTGTGAAGCTTTTTGAAAAAGAAAATAAAATCATTTGTTTTATTTGGGGGACACCTACTAGACATGGGAAAAGGTTGCTTTGTTTTCTCCCGCCTGAAAACATGTCTACTTAAAAAAAGAATACACCTAAATGCCAGTCTCGCCAGATATTTTAACTAGTTCATGCCACTAAAACGAAGAACTGGAACCCTGGAAATATCTTCGTCAGTTTGTGTTAAAATGTATTTCACTCTTCCACACTTCAGAACAGTTGTTATTTCTTAGGTCTTTTCTGAAATTAATTAACTTGCATTTTCAGAAACAACATAGAGGGGAAATTTGAAGCGATCGCTGGAAATATTTGAAGGGAAAACGCTGACAGTTAATATCACTCCATAATTTATAGACGTGACTTTGAATTTTTTTTTCACTTTTAAAAAGCCTCAGAACAGCACAGGAAGGATTAATTTGCAAACCTTTTTTCCCTCAAAATTTTAAGAGGAAGACTACTGGCTTATCCTATATTTAATGGTCTGAGTTCCTTAATGCTATCATAAAATGAAGTGTCTCAAGTGAAAGGTTTCAGTGAATGGTCATTTATAGTGAAGAGAAACTAGAGGGGGAAATAGGTGCTTTAGCAGCATCTGCAAAATTAAAACATGGAAACAACTGTCTGTGATTTAGAAACATGTCCATTTTTAAAGGCAACCCTAACCACACTCACACACACACACACACACACACACACACACAGGCACCCATACAAAAAAGAGTTCATACTTTCAGTCCCATTTTTCCCCTCTTCCTTCAAAAGTAGGTTTCTTAAATGCATTGTTTACTTTATTTCCTTGAAACGATGCTTTCCTGTTATTTTCAGCTGTGGGTTTTCAATGGTTGGTCCAAAAGGAAAAGGGAAGAAAAAAATCCCAGACTCTTCATTTATTTATTTATTTATTTATTTGTTTGTTTGTTTTTTAAAATAGGACAACAATAACCAACCAGTCAAAGCAATTGTCTTCTATAGGGGCAGCTGCTCTTTTTTTGTTCTGTTTGTTTGTTCCATTTCGATTTTTCAGCAACAAACAACCACAGCAAAAATAGGAGGAAGGGATGCCATGAGCTGAATAGGGTGCAGACTCCTAACCCCACAGACGTGGTGTCGGAAGAGAAGAGCCGAAAACCTAGCTGTAAATACGTAACCAACACTCAATTGGTTTCCTGTTTGTCTTTAAACCCCATCAAAATATCGCCACGAAAATAATATTTCTATTGACACCGAATTGGTCTGGCTGCCGTTTCTTTTACCTGTTGAGGTTACCTAAATTGACCTCGCTGGCGCATGTATTTGCTGAGATAAGTGAAGAGGCTCGCTTGCAAAAAAGCACCTAAGGATATTAATGCGCACCTTTCATAACCCTCCTTCATTCATTAGATATGTTTTTTCCCCCTTCCCCTCTGAAGGCTGGTTTTTCCACGTACCCTTCACCCCCTTCAAGACCCCCCAAATCCTTGTCATTTTCTTTCTAGCCTGTCTTGGTGTAGAAGAGTGATGAGTACAAATCGCGTGTGAAAGCGCCACACCATCGGGATTTTGAGGAATTTGCCTATGGTGTTAAAGGGAAGCAGCAACTTACAGACAAACTGAGAGAGAGCTCTACCTACCGACAGATACAAGAGAAGTCAAGAGCATTAAGAGGCATAAAGCAGCCGTATACACACTCAGGCACTATGAAACGTCTTTGAGAGCTCATTAAAAAAAAAAAAAGCCACTAAACTCAGGACTTTATACAGTCCAGGGAGAGCCTAGCACCAATCTCTTAGAATTAAAGACTTTTTTTTTTCATGCGAAAGTCATGAGTTCCTACTTTGTAAATCCTCTTTTTTCCAAGTACAAAGGCGGTGAATCGCTGGAACCAACTTACTACGACTGCAGATTTCCACAAAGTGTAAGCAGGAGCCATGCTCTGGTTTATGGTCCGGGCGCTACCGCTCCCAGCTTCCAACACCCTTCACACCATGTCCAAGAGTTTTTCCACCATGGAACCTCCAGCATCTCTAACTCTGGATACCAGCAAAACCCATGCGCCTTGGCGTGTCACGGAGACGCGTCTAAATTCTATGGATATGAAGCTCTACCAAGGCAGTCGCTTTATGGTGCCCAGCAAGAGGCGGCCGTTGTACAATATCCTGACTGTAAATCGTCTTCCAACAGTAACTCTAGCGAGGGACAAGGCCATTTAAATCAAAATTCGTCTCCCAGTCTCATGTTCCCATGGATGAGACCACACGGTTAGGACATTTTTTTCTCTCCTCCTTTAACTGTTTTTCTTTTACTTTATATCTTTATCTATCTATATCTATATATGAAAAAAGATAGACATAGCTGTACAGTCTGAAAGAAAGGAGCAGTTTTGTAATAATATTTCTTCTTCCTAGGAAGTCCTTTGAAAGCAAACAGGCCAGCAGTTACTAGAGAGACAGCAAGGTGATACTGTGCAAAGGTTTTAAATCACAATAAAGTAAAACTTGTTTTTTTATTGCTTGCCTTGAGGATAGGCAATAAGATACAGCTCCCACGAGGTTATTTGCATGTTGATAATACACTGCTCTTTAAAATGTCATATAACCTTTCTTAACCGCTTGGAGACTTAGGCTAAAATGTAGGAACTTGCTTAAGGGAATTATTCCTACTTTACATATGTATGTTTATATGTATATGTAAAACATTACACATATATATGTATATATGTAAAGTATTACTCTCTATCTATATCTATACCTCTTTCTCTTTCTCTCTCTCTTTCTATATATATATATAATTAAATAAAAGTTAAACTTAAAGGGGGACTTAGTTCAGAGCTGAGTGGGGTGGAGGGAACATTCTACTGTCCTGGACAGGAAAAGATAAAGAGAGAAAGGAAAATGGACCTAACGGAACTTTGTTTGATGAAGTAAACTGCAACCATTCCTCATTTGCACAGAATCCTGAATACTTTTAAGTACAAGTTTCTCTCCCCGAGCCTCAAGATTGTATATAACGCTTGTTAATTCAAAACATATGAAGGTTAGACTATCGAGTGCTAATTTTAAAGGACAATCTTAGCAGTGAAAGTTTCCCCCACCCCCAAGAAGACCCACTTGTCTTGTAAATGCTTTTAGGCTTTGGCCCAGAAAAAGGCTTAAATTAGACATAAAGTGGGGAAACGTTATTTATCAAAGCTTTGATTTACAGGTAACCACATGTCATAATTTCGAGCTGTAAGATATTTTAGCAAATCTATGATTTTTTTCTCACCGAGTAAGCACTATGCGGAAGGGAATGTAAGGAGTCAGATTCAGATACATAAGCCCTTTTTCTGTTGTTGTTGTTGTTGTTGTAAACGTCTATTTATGTAACTGTTTTCAATACACTTCTTGTGTATGTATATACATATGTACACATCTCTATATGTGTATACACACACACGCACACACACATTGATAATACAAACACACAAGGGAGAGAGGTAGCTTATCCAACAAAAATGCAGGTCCTCGGGGCTCAGAAATATTAGGAAGCTGTGAACATATATTTAGTGAGCTACATTTGCAAAAGGAAACCACTGTTAGACATTTTGCATAAGAGGAGTGGGCTGGGAGAGGTTGGATTAGTAATAATAATATTTTTTTAAAACACAACTCTTTTCATTTGATTTAACACCACAGCTAAAATCCATCAAATATTAGGAAGCTGGGAGGATATATTTTGTGAATTACATTTGCAAAGGGAAGCAAGAGGTGGATATTTTGCAGAAGAAGGGTCTGGGGTGGGAGAGAGCATGATTATTATTATTATTATTATTATTATTATTATTATTATTATTATTATTATTATTATTAATAGCTTGTTTTATTTCGGTTTAATTCCAAGAGGGGCTGCAGGCATAGAGAAGGGAAGACCACCAGTGTCTCTAGAAAGATCAGGCAAGGAGTTAAAAAAAAAAAAGCACGAGGAGAGAGCTAACAAGTTATGTTGTTTGTGTTCTATAGCTCCCGGAAGGCGCAGTGGCAGGCAGACTTACAGCCGGTATCAGACCCTGGAGCTAGAAAAAGAGTTCCTCTTCAACCCTTATTTGACACGGAAGCGGCGGATTGAGGTCTCTCACGCCCTGGGACTGACGGAGAGGCAAGTGAAGATATGGTTCCAGAACAGGAGAATGAAATGGAAAAAAGAAAACAACAAAGACAAGCTCCCGGGGGCCAGGGACGAAGAGAAAACCGAGGAAGAAGGGAATGAAGAAGAGGAAAAAGAAGAGGAGGAAAAAGAAGAAAGCAAGGACTGATTTCTCAGCTCCTTGAAGTCTCGTTTTATGGCAGATGATAAATCGAGATGTTTACGACGGTCATTTGCTTTTATAGAGTATAGAATGGAGAGCCTCACACAGCAGTAACTACCTGTCAAACAGTTGTAGCCTTTTTTATTGTCATAGAACAACTTCCCCTACTTTTTTCCCCTATATATATATATCTATATAGCTGCATTTTTTGGTTTCATAAATATATAGTTGGCTTTACTACAACAGCAGTAGGGGGGAAAAACCCAACACAAACCAATCGTTGAAGCAAATGCCACATCTCCAAACAGTAGATCCCCCCCTACTCCCACTCCAATCTATCTAGATAGAGATATATAGATAGATATATAAATGTATGCATCTTATGTATTTGTTTTAATAGGTTTGAATAGTATTTCTTCTCCACCTTGGTTTTCCCCATTCATGATCCAAGGGGGAGAATGATATTGCTTTCTGATAGTCTTAGCTTATTTTTAATATCTATGTATCTATATATCTTCAGTGCTAATACCCAGTTATCATTTAACTTTTAGCTGCCTGTCTGAATTGGAAGATTGGTGGGTGACTATAGGTGACACCACGCACATATTAGCTATATATGAATATATCTGTATGTAGATAATACCTATACGCCTATGTCTCGGTAGGCCAGAACATGAAGGCTAAAAGCCTAACATTTCATGATTTATATAGGCACTGTTTACCATTTCACTGTGTGTGAGCACTTGAAATTCTTAATATACTACCTAAAGGGAAACCTGCAATAATAATCAAATCTATTATCAACAAGGGGCTTACATATCCTAAATTTTACTTGATCAGAATTTATTAAAGGAAAAGAGCGAGCGAGCTGCGTTTTGCCCTGATGCAAGCTACTAAGTAGCATAAAATAAAACGATAATAATAATAAAAAAAAACCTTGTAATGTACTTTTCACTACCTATAGAAGGAGTCATGCTTTCAAAGTATTTGTAATGCGATTTTGTTGTATTTGTTGCTGCTTATTTTCTTGGAAAAAAAAATTCCCAACAACTGAAACTGCCTAGTTGAGAACGCACAGTATTGTATTATTTTATTGTGCTTATAAAGTAGCGTAGAACTAAATTGCACTGAATGTATAGTTATCTATTTGTCTTGACATATCTGTTCATGCAACATGCTCGGAAAAAAAAAGTCATTTGTTTTATGTAAAAGCATAGTTCTGCGTGTTCAAACTCTGAATGTAGCAATTTCTGCCAGAAGCCAATTTCTGGACACCGTGGATTTGTATTGTATACGTGAGACATTACGTAAATAAATAAATAAATAATAATAATAAAAAAAAAGATTTTAAAAGGGCTGAGTTGCGTAAATTGTTATGCATTTATTTAAAACCATTCACACACACACACGCACATGCACACACACGCACACTCAGGAGATCCCAAGGAGTCCCGAGTAATATTTCATACATTCAACTTACTGCTCCCCATGCTCGCACAGTTCAAAACCAAGAGCCATCTTTAAGTTGCAAGGAAATCAGGATGTCTGACTCTTGGCACAACTACAATAAATGTGGGTAATTAGACATGGTGGATAAGCAGGGGTGAGGGGGGGAAATAAAACCTGGTATTATCATTACCAATGCAGTATTGTTTACTGATATGTAGTCTTAGGGGTTTTTTTTAAACTCCATTTTCAAGTTGCAAGCTTCCAGAAATATTCATTGTTAAAATTCTTTTCTTGGTATGAAACATGCCTACGCATGTCCACATTATCCTATAGTTCTTCCTTGGGGTGGATAGGGGGAGGAGGAGGAGAGAGAGAACAATGTATTAAAAGTAAATATCTTTATTTTACTTTCCTATTTGGGAATTGCTACTGAAAGGTCTCAAAAGTGTAACATTCTGGTCTTCCATACCTCTAAAGTGCAGCAAATCCTACACTCTTTCTTTCTTTGCTCAAAATGAAGTTACAATAACCCAGAAGATTCAGAATTTTTCATGTCATACGTATGTGCAATTTGCTACTTGCAAGCGATCGTTATAAAGCGATTGAGAGATTGGAAAGAGATTACGTATACATTAAAATGTACTTTAACTACGTTGTAGAGATATTCACAAGCCATACTTGGACAATATGAGAATATAGTTAACTAGTGAAACCCTTAGAAACATCTTACGAAGAAAATTGTCATGAAAGCAATGAATAGCTTTTTCAGTTGCAAAATCAGAAATTCTTTTTATGAATAAATAAATAAATCCCAGTTATCTCTCTTGCACCTGAAGTTGTCTAAGTGACACTACACTGAATCTCTTCCAATAAAACCTGAATGTAATGACTTCAGTTCTTCCCTTTGTAAAATAGGAATATTATAAATATGCCCCCCCACACCCAGTCATTTTATTAAACCATATATGCTGATCTCGAAAATGTTTCTTTTTTTCTTGTCTGTTGATAAATGGACTACATCATATAGGCGTAGTGGGTATAAAAGTGACGGGTTGTTTACAACGATAGTATAGATAAGAAAGCACAAGATTCCTAAGATACATCCTGATGTCCTGAACTATGTCTGGAGAAGAGACTGGGTTTTGGGACATTCTTAACCCAAAACACCAAGCTTAAAGGATTTAAATGCCTCAAATAATTGAAAATGTTAGACACTGCTCAGGAAGAGTATACAACGAGGAAGAAGTAGTTTATAACATTAAATCTATACTGATATGTATAGCCAATACACCCCCACAACCCCACAATTCCCACACACCCCCAGACATAGTACATGTGCCTATGCAATATGACTATGTGTAAGTGTAATTCTAGATTTCTAGTGCCGTTTATGTGTGTGTGCATATATAAATGCTCAACACACACACACACACACACACACACACACACACACACACACACAAGGCATAGGCATATGGAATATGAATGTGTGTCTGGTTCATTCTAGAAACCTATTGCAGATTGTCTGTCGTCCATGTATTCACGTTCAAAACACAAACACAAACAATGCATATGCATATGGAATATGGAGGGGTGTATGTCTCATTCTAAAATTCTAATGCAGATTGCATGTGTGCCTATTATTCATGTCCAAAACACAAACGCAAAATATACTTGCATATACCATAAGAATGTGTCTATGTATAATTCTAGAATTCTAGGACAGGTTTAGGGGGAGGTAGAATAGGATTTTCTAACTAGCTAGCTATCTAGCTATCTATCGAATTCTATCGAATTCTCAGTATACACTTCCTCCACTCCCGACTTCTAGACTTATACACAAGCACACACACACTTCTATGTTAATGCACATTCTAGAGTGGACATAATATGTTCATGAACCCATTTTCTCCATTAAAGTACTAAAAATAATACGGATCACTATAGACTTTTCCCTTTCGAATGTAGACACTTAAGGTAAACTGGTTTACTGGGCATAAAATAAACTGGTTTATCTTAACAGAGGTATAATCTTCAGGGTTATTCATCTGCCATTCCCAACACCGTAGTTTTCTTCCGCTTGCTTCAGCAGACTGGATCTATGCTCTTCACACCTTCTATAGCAATGTTAAGGAGCCTTTGCAGAGAGCAGCTTGTGCTATTACTAAACTTTTTTTTTAAGGTCTTGACGAACTCATACTGTTCTTAGAGAGGTTCAAAGAAGGAAGATAACTTATCAAAGTGTTCTGTTTCAAATTTTTTTTAAAAAAGCTGTGTTCGCAATCTATCCATCATATTTAAATCCACATCTCTAAGTAGTTTTATAGGAACGAATACCAGATAGCGACACTCATCTATCAAAGGGTTAGAAGTTATATTATTGGAACTACAAGCGAAGCAGTAACTTTGGGGGTAAATGTTTATGCTGTCTAGTCAACACAACAGAGTCGCATCTTCAGTTGACATCCGGTTATTTTTGTAATCACTCCACCATTTCAAGAGAAAAAGAGAAAAGACCATTTTATGGGGTAAAGTAATTTGAAAGAAGATACGCTGCTCACAAAGTGGCTTATTCAGAAACCATCATTGCTTCAGTATTACTGAAATTAGACTCATCTACCCGCCTGAAGTGAGAAATATCCTATTTCACGCTTTTTATTAGCCAATCAAATTTCCTTCGGATCTCCATTTGTGATTTGTGAAAAATGTAATTCCTTAAAAAAGTGATCTTGAGCATATTGCTCATTTTCCCTTAATTTATTATTCTAATCATAGCAGCAGCTACATGACAATGCAGCCATTAGGCTAAAAAATTCGTTTAGATTTTATACTCGAAATGGGCAAAGATTATATTTTAGAGGCAACGAATTTCTCGGGCATTTATTTTATTTTATTTGATATTTTTTGCACTACATGCAGATAGGCAGGAGGAGGGGTTGGAAAAAAAAGGCGAGGATGAATTCGGAAAGTTTGAAAAACAAAACTCGGAAAGAAATGAATCCTTCCACATTTTCTAGCTGCTATATTTCTCCCCCCCACACACACACACTCCTTCCTAAATTTGATCCTCCTTTTACCTTTTCCAAGGGGTGTGGGGAGGGGAAATGATTTCGGGAATACTTACTTCAAGGAATGAAGCTAGAGGCTATTTTCCCAGACAAGGTTGTTGGATAAAGGGAATGAGAATTAAATATTGAAATCATGGACCCTAATGTTTCAAGGGCGGGGGGAAACATGTCGAACAGGTTACCCTCTGCCTTGCAGGGATAAAATTTCCTGTTCACTGTATGGATTCTATTCTCTGGTCTACTGGTCGGAAAACGAGGAGTCCATTGTGTCCTTAGAGCTGTTGTGGTGGTTGCTTCCCCCTCGTAACTTTTAACTACCTGTTATAAAATTTATTGGTGGTTTGTAAAGTGAATAAAGTAATTTCCCTTCCATCCGGTTGTATTACAACCTTTGTGTTGTTCGGACAGACAGACAGACAGACACACTTAGGAAAAAAAAAAACCAAGCAAACCAGAAGTACCTGCAGAATTGAACTCTGGAAATACGGGAGCATGGCATGAAAATGCATGACAAATGACTGAATTCGGTTATTGCGACAAAGTTGTGTTTTTTCTCCCAAAGCTTTCTGCCACTCCTGGCCCTGAAGCTAGGAGTTGGGATTGTAAAATGTTTCTACAAGGGGAGAGAGTGTAGCATTTAATCTAAACTAGCAGATCTGGTCTTTGCGGTTGTCTATTTGCAGACTTGTGGAGGTCTCCATAGGATCAAAGCAGGCCTGTACCCGACAAAAAAAAAATCGCTCTGACTCCAAATCAATATTTTCAAGTGTTTGCATAGGCCCCAACTAAAAACTCGAAGAAAAATAATATCTCCTGCTATATAATTCCTGCCCATCCAATCGCATGATTCAATGAAAGGACCAGACTCTGAGATGTTTCCTTGAGAACTAGTATTAGCTGAGATTTCCAATCACAGGCTAATTAAAAAAACATCCCTCCATGAAACTGTAAAATTGGATCGGAAGCTGTTCATTTAAAAAAAAATCACACCAACATTTAGGGTAAAAAATGTGGGAGTGTATGGGGAAATACCGCATCAGCTGTTCTCAAGTTTTGACTATTATTTGGAGAACTTCACTCGTTTCAAAATCTTAATATCCCAGGACAGGGTATGGAGTTTGACTCATGACAAAGAGCAACATTATAATTTAGAAAGCCAAAGGCGGGGTGAAGATAGCAAATTTGTGTTGAGTTTGCCAGGAAGAGTGGACACACCCTTTCCTAAGAATATTGTGTTGCAGAGAGATGTTACTACACGGTTTAATTCGGTTAGCTGGAGGAGCTTGCAGACACAATAGAGTGTTATTTAGCTTTTCCTGCATCCTGAAAATTAACACGGTTTTATAATGTTTTTATTTGTAAACTCTCCAGTTCACCCCTTTTCTTTCCTGCCTCTGTAAAGTCCACCCTTCCTCCATGTTGATCTCTCTAAGTAGCCCAATTAATTAGCGATCATACAAATAAAACAACATTATATTGTGAAGGCCATATCTCCCCGGCCAAACAAAAAAGTCTCCACATTAAGACAGGCACTAATGCTCAGAAATTAAAATCTAGTGAGGGCGCGCGCGCGTGTGTATATACCTATATAAATATATTTATTATATATAATCAGTATTAATTTGCTTGCTTTAATTCGGAGGAGGAGTGAAGAGAGAAGAAAAAATTAGTAATATTAAAAAAAATAATTGTATAAACATGGCGACAGACGAGAGCATTTGCACTCGTCACAAAAATGCAACGCATTCCTGGTTGTTTGCAGAAAATTTACAGCTAAGCAATAAAAGTTTACGACTGAATCACAAGTTGGATTGGCCACAGGAAGTCATGTGGACTCCATCCATGAACGTGAACTTTTTATTGTGGTTTCTCTTATGACTCTTTCACAGTAGTCCTCCCTTTAACAGTCCAAGCAGTGCCAGGGATAGGATGGTATTTTTCCCCCACCTAATTATTAGCATTATTATTATTTTTTGAAAAAAATCTAGATTTTTTTTCCCTCCTTGGGGTTGGAATTGGTGGTTGCTTAGGGCATTTTGGGAATAATGAGTTTACTGCTGCGTCTTGTTGCCGCCTCCTGTTCTCCACCCCTAGGGGCAAAACGCAATACATTGCCTTTGGAGGATGCAATGATGAGGGGCACAAGGAGTTGTAAATACCTTTTTTTTTAAAGAGAAAAAAATAGATGCCTTCCTAAGCTTCCCCCCACCCCCTGTCCAACCAGAGAAGAATTATTTTGCTTTTGTTTTCCATCTTTTTTTTTTTTAAATCTTTCTGTGGAGCTGAGCTGCAGCGTCAGTGGAACAGAAAGAGAGAGAGAGAGAAAGAGAGAGAGAGAGAGAAAGAGTGGGAGAGGGGGAGACAGGCAACATTGGTAAGTGTTCCCTTATTGGCTAAAATGTGTAACTAATGATCCATAGCAATGGGTGTTAAAGATAATGATGCATCGTTTTGCGAGCGAGGGGTAGGCGAGGGGTGTAGCTTGGATATGATAGAATATGGTCAGGATCGGCAGAAATGTAGTTAATTCGGTGAAAAAAAAGGGTTTACGGGTGGTGATGTCACATCGGTGGGGAGCTGGTTTGCTGGAGACAGACAGAGATGCGTGCTGCAGTCTGCCTTTCCATTTACAATGGGGCAGTGTTAACAGGGGTGGTGCTGTGGTGGGGAACGGGTGGGGGGGGGAGAGACGTACTGAAAGGCCTAAGTAAAGCATCTGATCTACTGGTTAAACTAAAGGAGCCGAAAGGGCTCGGTTGGAACATGGGGGCGGTGGGGGTGTGGGAAGAGAACAGAGAACCCGGAAGCGACATTTTCCATGCAAATAAAAAATAATCCCACTCCAAACTTTTAATAAGAGGCAATCATTGACTATCTAGCGCACATGCGCAGTGCAGGCAGCCAGCCGCATCCAGGAAGCGCCGAAACAGGCTTTTTAAGTGCCATTTTTAATGAGCAATTATGGGTTTGATTCTATTTGTGTGCCACAGACACAGACTGGCTCGCCCAGCCCCCACGGGTTTCAACAAATGATTGAAATGGGAGGGGGAGATGCCGCCTTCCCCCCCTCAGAGCTTTGATTTTTTTAAGTACTTCTTAAATTTCGAGATCGTCCTTTATTCACAAACTCCGCCTTCTGGTCTAAATAGTCCTTAAAAATATGCTTACGGTGATTACATTGTATTCTCTCGTCCCAGAAGGAACCATGTCAAATATTTTATTCCACCCTCTGTTTCTGTAGAGTAATAACTTTCTTCTGGGATATTTTTATATTGGTTTTTATGTTGTCCTATGGTTATTACTACAACTTTGTTTAAAATGATGCTGATTTTTACATTTTATGCTGTCTTCAATTTCTCTCTGGTCTTCTAATTTCTCCAAATTTTTTTTGTTCAGATACAACATATGTAATTTAAATTACAATCTCTTTCCCTATACTTTCCCCTCTTTCTCCTTCTCTCTCTCTCTCTATCTCCATGCATTTGTTCACTCGTTCCGGAGAGAACAATATATGTGATGTGTATTGGTTTAATTTAAGAATGTATGTAATGTATTAGCCAAATTTCCTCGAAAGTATATATCTCCTTTCTTTCCTGACATGACAGCCCTTCATGAAAAAAAGCATCTCTAGATTTGTAGTAGAAATTCCTGTTGGTAAAAGTTACAGTACAAAACAATGTACCTAAATAACAACATGAAGTGAAAGATAAACCAGACATTGTTGTGACTCAGGGTGGGGTGGGGGAGGGGTGACAAAGACAATTCTTGCTTCCTGTCTCATTATAAATTACTACTGTCCCCCTTCTCCATATTAATACAACATGTGGGAAAAGGCATCTAGAAAGGACTCGGCGTTGAAGTTGCTTCGATTGATTCGTAAAACGTGCCAGAGCGAAGAATTTAGCATTTTCTGCCCTTAGATAAATAAATAAATAAATAAATAGCCTCTTCTGTATTTCAGTCTTTCAGGAGACTGCACAGGGGGTTATTATCTAACGTGATAAGTATTTTGGAAGTTACCGGGGGTGATTCTTAATTTTATTGCTATGTGTGATATACATTGCAAAATTTAAAAAAAACATGTTTATATCGTACTGTCCTTCTAAAATCCATCTATCTATGCCCGCATTTTATTCTGAAAATTATCTTCTGCTTTTGGTCTGTTTAAACACCACCACTCCCGCCACCAAAATACTTACGCTTTTGGGTAAGTGCAAAGAGGTATTAAAAAAAAATAAATGTTTCACAGAGACAATTTCTGCCGCATACGGTTCAGAGGCATTTTTTAAAATGAGGACTCAGTTAGATTATACTGAATTAAGATTGTTTTAAAAGTAAGAGATACAATTTTGTCTTCGGTTTGTTCACTGAAAACACATTGTGTCAGCCCTTGTCTGCAATCCGTATAGTCAGAAAGACATTTTCTGAGCAAACAATGACTGTTTATTGGAACCAGCTAATTACAGAAATAGTATCTTTTAGGGGCTCCAGTCTAAATACATTGCATTCTTCTCTTGAGTTGTGGTTAATGAGACCAAAAATCTGTTCCCTTTCCTTCGATATATTAATGCAATAGTAGCTTTTACTGTTTACAATAACCACTGTCAGCTCTGCAAGGCCTGGAATTGGGTATACAAAACAATTTTTGATGTATTGATTTTCTACTTAGGCTGACGGATTGTCATCGTTCATATACTAGCAATGCTGAGAAACATTTTAGTACGTATAGGAGGAATAATGTAATGATTTATATTCTTTGAGTTTTACAGACTAAAACAGAGGAAATAAATTGCTTCTTTTATCTATAGCATCACTACACAGGAGGGATTATAATACGATCACCACGTGTTATTGACATATACTTGCAGAAAAATGACAGCTTTTCTACAGCTAGAGCTTGTAAAAAAGTGCAGGATTCTACCACATTATTGAAATGTAAATTATGTTGCCTTAAATGTTCATATTTTATTATATTATAAATATATCAAATATAAGCATTTAGGCTCTATAATTAATATAATGCATACGAATATTTGGGATAACAAAATTTATATATTAATGGAAAGACTTCACATTCTTAACTATATGTGTGTATATTTTATCGTAATTTTACCTAAGGATAAGATTATGATAAATTTTATTTTTATATATTTTATCTTATATAATGGTAAATATAGGTAAACACAAGATTATGAGCTACATATAAAGATTATGCTAAATGTGTTTGTGTGTGTTGTTATGCAACGCTACAATGCTAAAAATGCGATTTTATTATAACATTATAAACATACAAGTGTAGTAATACTTGTAAAACAATTTACAAACTTTTGAAAATGGTAGCAATTGGAGGAAGTCAATGTACGACGAATCAATGTAGCCCACACGTTATCCAGAAACAGTATGTGATATAGAAATATATTATAAATTAACATTTGTGTAAATCCTACCTGCGGTAATGTTAACTTCTATTTTCAATGGGGTTTGTATCTCGGTCATTACTACTGGAATAAATGTTATTTTTCACTATATTTATGTTCGAAATTCTATCCAGCAAATGCTTTTGAGAAAGAAATACTTGAGGCTAATCATTTAAGATCTCTTTGCAGCAGACAAAAGTAAAGCTTTAGTGAATGTTGTGAGATAAAATAATTAGAGAAAAATTATATATATATATATATAACGTAATACATATATATATAACGTAATACATATATTAAAATGCCTAATTCCGGAGTATCAAGGAATTCCTGGTCTTATCGGAAGAAAGTTAGATCTCTTGTTACTCGCTCTACTTAAAAAAAAATAGAATAGAATAGAATCTTTTGCAGATTTCACTTTAATCCTATGAATTTAAGGTTTGATCACAGAAGGCCTTCCTACGTTTAAGCAGTTCCGAGGTTTGGGAAACAAACTGATGCTGAACAATGTATGTCTGTAGATAATGTGTCCAGTTAATAGATAAATAAAATATAATACGGATATAGCGCCAATACGTGTCCAGACAGAAATGTAGATCAATAGATGAAAGCTAATATGATTGCAAGATATATGATAAATATCTTTGTGACAGTTTATGTACAACCCGAGAAAGATCTTTAGACATCTCAGTGCGTATTCAATAGAAACCAGAAGAAAATAGCTGACAACCAATAAACTCTAAGAGAAAGGTAAAGGGATGTTTAAAGTCATATGAATCTGAGATTACATACAGTGTTTCCAGTTTCTGGTTTTGTTTTTGTCTGTCGCATGTGGACACACCTTTCTGGAAAAGTCTAACCAAGAATCTGATTCGGTTTGGTCAGATTTAAGAAGGTTGATTTCCAAGGGGCAAAAACCAACCCAAACCCACTGTATATTTCTAGCGTTGAAATAATATGCGTTTCCTAGATCTGTGTTGTACAATTGCTATTGTTTCCACAGGTAGAGAATTTCTTTCCTCCTTTCATTCTGAGCGAGTGTTTAAATATCTGCACGTTTTGTTTACTTGTTTTGTATACTGCCACCAAGTGACAGAAACTTGCAAACGAGCAATTTTGCAATTTGGTGCCTTTTTGTGGGGGTGGGGAGGTGGGGTGAGGTGGGGAGGAGTGGGCAAAATAACCTTACTTGACTACTTGCAAAATGCTGGACCACAATAAAGCCCGGATTTGCAAGGAAGTTTTAGTACCTTAAAAGAGCCAGCAATGTCTTCTCTCCCCACCTCCCTTGGAATGTCCATAAACGGCCCCCTATTAACGTACTAGGCTGAACAGGACTTCAAAAAGTTTGCCTTCTAAAACCTATTTGAAATTCCTCCTTTGCACTTTATACCCATTCACTAGAAGTTTTCTTTTTTCTTTCTTTTTAAAGCCCCTTTAGTTCCGTGTTACCGTGTTTTAAATCATTCCAATGTACGTGAACTCATAAAAATAGATAAGGCATGTCAGCTTGGGAACGATATTTCCCCTCCTGAAAATATGAGTGTATTTAAGCAAATCCTGGAATATTAAATTGTAGCTCGATTAAAGACAATGTAAATGTATAAATTCAACAAAGTGCGTAGAGGTTGTCTCCAAATATATAGTTTAATTCTGTTTAAGTGATCGCCTCTGAAAAAGCATCATTAAGGCAACTAATATTGTTTCCTGAATTATTATTTTTTACTTGCGACCTAAGATTAAATTTCTGCTTTAGAATCTGCGAACAATGAAATATAAAGCTGCCTATAGTTAATGACAACAATTTTTCATTGTTGAGTTATCCTTCCAGAACGCAATAAAATTGTATTCCTTTTATTTTTAATCCGTACACCGAGCATAAATAGTTGTGTGTCTATATCTATCTATCTATAGATCAAGACACTCTTAATAATTTTAGCTAGTAACCACTGCCCGCGTCAACTCAGTGACGTCATAAATGCAGCTATCTTAAATATAAAGAAAGAAAGAAAGAAGCCCACCAAAACATGATAGTAGGGGATATTTTCTCTCAACTAGACAGAATAACCAAGCTAAACAATAGTTTTCTAAATGCACCGAGGTGTTAGGAGTTTGCAGTGGTACCTGGCTTTCACATATAAGGCATGACATACATGCGATGCAGTCTGATGCACTCATTCGTCAAACTAAATAGTAGCTGAGAAATACATTTTCCTGGATTAAATGGAATATGAAACCATTGTCTGTACTTTTGATTATAAGGGTGGTTTTTTTTGCAATTACACAATGTAACACTCAATCGTTTTACATTTATCAACACGTTGGGGTTTCCCCAGCACTGAGGATGTTTATTCATAAGTGCATTTAATTAGCAAACATTTGACGTAATATTACATTGAAAATTGGATTATATCCATGCATTACTCATCATTACATAGCATGTGAAGGTGCTGAAGCTAACTTTAGCAGCAACATTGTTACTTGGCAATTTAAGACAAAGAGAAGTTCAATTTCTGCGGAGAGGTTTCGATTCTGGCTTCTTTTGTTGGGGTGCGGGCCCTCAATAAATCTGGTAAGGAAAAAAATACATTAACCACATATTAGAAATAGTAGTTCAGGCATAATAACCATCTATTTCAGTTGCACTATGAATTCAAATGAATATAAACAAACGCTTAGCAATGTTAGAAAGAACTTCAGACCTTGGTAGAAAAAAGGAATAAATTATATAGTGAAATAGATTAATTTATCTTCTCTCTCTCCCCCCCCCACCTCACCCCCGCCATCTCCCAGTTTCCTGTTTATGAGATATGTGTTTTGACAGTTTCCAGAATTCTGTCTTTTTTTTTTCTGGAAATGCGTGTAGTGATTACAGAATGGCGGTTGTAAACCTGAGAAAACTGTGCTCCTATGTTACCTTAGAACTATTATTTTTCAGTTTTGGAACTAAAGGTTAAATGTTTGCACATGAAACTTTTTGTGTGTGGTGAGGATGAGGCGTCAGGCAGGATCTTTCTTTCTTTCTTTCTTTCTTTCTTTTAAAATAACAATACATTTAAACTTATTTCCATCAGCCATGCAACAAAATTAATAAAATGGCTAGTACATAGCAATGAGTCTTCTAATTACACCAAACTTGGAATGTACTTTGTGGTAAATATAGTCTTTATAACCTGTCTTTAGAGATATTAGACATACTTGCATATAGGACTGAAGAAATTGGGTTTATGTAATAATAATAATAATAATAATAATAATAATAATAATAATAATTATTATTATTATTATTATTATTATTATTATTATTATTATTATTATTATTATTATTATTAATATAAAGTCTTCTAGGAAAGAGGTGAAAATGAAAAAAGAGAGAGCTCTGTTATTGCTAATTATTGCTCTGTGAGTCTTTGTCAAGAAGTTGCCTTGAAGTGGCAAATAAACCTGCCAAATAGCCTGCCTCTTTCAAAACTATCTGTCTGCGACATTGAAATAAAGTTTAAACAGTCCATCAAGCGCTGAATAGAAAGTATGCAGTAGAAGGATAGATTTCCTCTTCTATTTTAATCAGAAGCGACCAGACTCTTCGTCCTAGGGTTTAATTACTGCAATATAACTAAGGAAAGAAGCGACTCAAAACAATGCAAAACATTTCATGTTGGGAAATAGTGGCCCATGACGCATATGTGCCAAGTAATCCTCAAACAGATTTTGTTTTTTCTTTCTTTTTTAGAAGAGCTATTTGCAGTAAAAGCAATATTTGACTAGGAAGGCTCGTGCTATAAAAAAAGGGATAAAAAATAATTAGAAGGCAAGAACTCACGTGCGCAATACATGTCAAGTTAAAAAAAGCCAGAGATAACATATATGAGGTGAGATCAGCTAAAATCGGGAAGATATTTAATGACATCACGTGTTTACATCTCCCAACTACAAAATATTCAGCTCAGATATAAATACACACCACCACGCTCTTTATATAGTTTATATTATATATGTGTAAGTGTGTATATATGCGTACTGATACATTCATATTCTACATGTATATATAGGTGTGTACGTGTAGAAAGAATTTCCAGATTGACTATACACATTCGTTTTATATAATGTATATATAGTATATATAATGCATATACGTACACATATACACATATATAATTAATATATATTCAAAATATAAACTCTTTGTACCCTCTCTCTCTCTCTCTCTCTCTCTCACACACACACACACAGACACACACACGTGGAATTCTAATATGTGTGTTGAAAATATAAACACTTTCTCTCTTCTCCCACGTACAGAATGCTAAAACTTATATTCATACTGCACAGGCGCATCAAGTAAACACTTCTGACCCAGGCTAACTTTCGGTGCATGTTAAAAGCACCCAAACACAACCTGTATTTATGAATAAGCACATTTCTACATCCAGGCAATGCACTGGCTAACAGAGTGTGATTGCTTTTGACTACAATTGCATTATCAGCCTCAACTGGTCATTCTGACTGTACCAAACAACAAACTCATTTCCTCTTAAAACAAACAAACAGACGTCTGAATTTGCATTCAGAATAGGAACCGGACAGTAGCATTTTATTAAGGCTATAGGGTGTTGGGGGGGGAGGAGGACGGGACGATTTGGGTTTGTTTCCTTTCAGTAATTAGTGGGGATAGAAAACACATGTGTTGGGATGCATTTTTGAAGCCTTTTTCTAAATCAGTTCATCAATTCGTTAATTACAGCTGGGAGAGAAAAAAAAATCTCCCGATACATATTTTTTTCTTTCCCCCCCCCCTGTAAACATCAGAGTGGGGAAAGGGGTGTGTGTCTGTGTGCGTGGGGGGAGATATGGCTTATGAGAAGTGGATGTTATTTCAGATTTCTGTGGGCTTTTTATTTTCTGGGAACAAAGAGCAACTGCTATTAAAGAACTACTCGAGGAGTTGTGCATATTTCCACTGCTGTGTAGCAGTTTTAATAAAACATCTGTTCTTGCTTCTGCTGATGAGTTTACATAATTGTTTGCAGACCAATTTAACCAGAAATAGCCCTAGATATTTCCCTGTACATGTTTTCATGGGGGAAAATAATAAATACCTTTTGCTAGTGACATACCTTGATGAAATACTTTCGAGAAATCCCAACACAGGTTAAAATATAAATTGAATACAAATCTAGTGCATTCAAAATGCTAGACAGAGGAGTGCAATCAGTAGAACGTAATCTAATGATGCCTCGTTTACATTTGCAGGAGTTTTTCTCCCAAGAAATCTGATTTTCAGGAGGGAGAGCATTCTATTTTAAGTTTCTTTATGGCAGCTGTTTACTGTTCACTATAAATCGACCAGACTTTTAAGCATTGCCCTCTGTTTAGAGAAGTAATAAAGCACTTAACTTTCTCCACTCCTAGTCGCACGGTTATCACACAGGTCTTTAGTACAAGAGCCCCGGAGCACCTATACAAAAATTAATCCCTCCAAACCAAGACTTTCCTTCAAAACTTTAACAAGACTGCTCTTATTATAAATGCATCTTTTTAGGTGAAAGAAGCCACATGAATCACACCCCTATAGGATCATATCTGTATATCTTCCAAGAATTCCTGCTACTTTCAATTTGCACTCCAAGTACCTTTGGACCATAAGTAATACATAAGGTAAGGCAACATATCAAGAGGAGGCAAAAGATCTCCATTCATGCATGCCTGCATTCATTCAGTTTATTGTACATTGCCCCAGTTTCATATCTGGAAGCAATGCAATGGTTGGTTTCCAAAGTAACCATGGTTTCAAAGGAGATTGTTCTTATAGGACATATACATACATACATCTATTCACAGTTATAATCTATCTAACATATATGTATCTGCAGACACATGCATCTGCATGTGTATGTGGCTGGGTGTGCAATGTGTCAACGCCAGGGGGATAGCATATGTAGCGTTTTTGTTCCGTTTCGTTTTGTTTCCATAAATCCCCACGTATGATGGCTGGGGAAGAGGGAGAAGGGGAGACAAGAAACCAACCTAAATTTCGGTTTTTTTTGGAAAATACCAGTAAATCTTCACATTGGGCATAATTCGTATATCTGTACCAGGCTGGTCACAAGTTAAGCATTGTAGAGTGGAAGCCCAACTATGGTCAGCAACAAGGCACATGTGCTAAATAACCTGGTGTATACTTGCAGCTGTCTTCTTTTTTGGTTAGAAACTTTATTTTATTTTCCTAGTGACACTCAAGGGAAGCCTTAATGTTATAGAAGATGAATACACGAGCTTTTTTTTTTTTTCCAGTTGTAGTCTCGTTTATGGCTTTATTGCCCACCATTGATTACTTTGCTTTGTTACACAGAGGAAAAAGATAATAAAATCCTTTGGCATCCGGGTTCCTGTTATAGCTAGGGGGGGAAATATAGCTTTCCCCCTCTTCCTTGTCAACTAAAACCTTTTAGGGGAGACATAGCTAAAAAGGAATTCAGTATATTGAGTAATAGCAAGAAAACACCTTCAGATGTTCGAATTTTTACCCTGCAACTTTCAGTTTGCGTCTCACCAGACCACTCTACACAAATCCTAAATTTAAAATAAAATGTGTACGTGAAGAAAAAGGCCAAGGGTTTCCTGGCATAATTGAATTTTTAAATAGCCAGCCACGAGAATGATGAATATACCTTGCAATATTTACAGATCAGCAGGTATGTTTTACATTTAAGGAGCAATTTATGGGACTGGATTGAAATTAAAATTAGATTAGCTGCCTTCATTTCAATTAGTCCTAGGTGCAATTCACCAAGAGAAGAGATAATATAATCCTGTTTAATCTAACTAAATATTTGCAAAGGAAGTTTCCTAAATCTGTTGTAAATATCTGAAACCATAAATTTCTGTAAACGTAAACACGAGGTGTTGTCCTCAACCAATACCTCAAAATGTACTTAAATTGCAAATAGGAAAAGTGTGAGTTTTGTTGTGGTTCCTGTTGAAAATGTAAATATATTCTAACAGTACAAACCATTGAAATTTGCAAGGGAAATATTCAGGACAGGAATGTCAAACTGCACTAAAAGAGAACATCTAACTTCCAGACTAACGTGAATTCGGAATGTTGTCTTTTTTTACTGCAACTTCCTTCCAAATCCATAGTTCAGGAATGCTCTAAAAGCCACATTATCAGTTGAGCAGTCGCCATGTTTTTTTCTTTTTGCTCCCTTTATGTGACATTTTCTCATAAAGAACACAACCACTTGATTCCATAATATTGACCAATGCTCCATGAGAAAACGAAGAAAGATGGATAATTTATGAATTAATATTCTGTGGGCACTTGAGAGGTATTACTTTGAATGCTGGGCTATTTTGTTATCAGATATCAGGAAACCATAAAAAATTCTGTGCTTCAAAAGCTCAGTGTTAAAAAAAAAATAAAAGAGAGCGAGCGAGAGAGAGAAAGTTAGATTTGGTTATGAAATTTCAAATTTAATTCAGATGTGTTTTTTCCCTGAGTACTCCCCTTCAAAATCTCCCCTCACACACTTAATATTTTCTCTCCTTCTTCTAAGCCATCTTATATTTAGAATTTTCAAGACTTACTTTCAATGCATACTTAGTTTCAACTGGGGAATCAACACAAGCAAAAGCAATTTTTCCCTTTCTTGACATCTAGCTTTCTATTGGCTCAAATCAGGTCAGCTGACTTTGTCATTTTGTCTGTCCTGGAGTAGAGCCTTCCCTATAACAATCTAGTTCAGACTACAAACTGGAGACAGAAATAAATATTAAAGAAATCATACACCCAGGTATAGAGGAAGATATGAATTCCTATTTTACAAACCCATCGTTATCTTGCCATCTAACCAGTGGCCAAGATGTGCTACCCAATGTAGCTCTCAATTCAACGGCTTATGACCCCGTCAGGCATTTTTCTACCTATGGAGCAGCCGTTGCTCAAAACCGGATTTACTCTTCTCCTTTTTATTCACCGCAAGATAATGTTGTGTTTAGTTCCAGCCGAGGACCATATGACTATGGATCTAATGCTTTTTACCAAGAAAAAGACATGCTTTCTAGCTGCAGGCAAAATTCTATGGGACACAATACACAGACTTCAATTGCACAGGATTTTACCAGTGACCAAAACAGGAACACTTCGCAAGAACAAAAAACTAGCATTCAAATATATCCATGGATGCAGCGCATGAACTCCCACAGTGGTAAGTTTTACAGCTTGGAGATATAAATTAAATAAACTGAACCATCTTTACGACCATCTCCCTAGCAGAACAGCCTCCGCTACTTTTTATGGCCCCATAAAAACAATAATATAGCTCCTTCACAGTTGCCGCTACAGGCCTTTTATTTGTTAAGTTGTTGCAGGCAAATATGGCTTGTTATGCTCTTTCTAATTAAAAGACTTCGAGAGTGTAAAATATCTATAATAAAGTGCAGTGAGCTCTGCTTTGGAGTTAAGCACAAAATATTACTTGGGTAAGATAAGTTTTAATGATAGGTGAGTAAGTCCATTGTTTGTTGGGACGGGAGGATATGTAAAAAGAATCCCTCCTTGTGACAGATTTCTCCATGGGAATTTATGAAATTTGTGTTGCTAAGAGGAAGAGTCTATTTCTAGTAATTAAGGCAACACCTAGTTTTCTTTTCTCCCTCTCTGTCTCTCTCTCTTTAGTTTTTTTGGGGGAAATAATTAAAGCAAGACTCTCCAAAGCTTTGCAAGGAGTAGCATGCCTAGATTAGAAACCATTTGTGCTGCAGGGGCTGAGTGTGATAACTTGAATCTGGGTAAACAGGAGCTAAGAACTGGGGAGGAGGGGGGGGGGTTGACAATAGGGATGTAGGATGGAGGGGAGGGGGTTGAAGGGGAATCGATTTTGTGATTGCAGTGATCAAAATAGATATGTCTTCGCTAAGGTATATATGTATCACTAATTAGTTTTAGTTTGTCTTGTTTCTGAATCCCTAGGAGTAGGCTATGGAGCGGATCGTAGAAGGGGTCGCCAGATCTATTCCCGCTACCAGACCCTGGAACTGGAAAAGGAGTTCCACTTCAACCGCTACTTGACAAGGCGGAGGAGGATTGAGATCGCCAATGCACTTTGCCTAACGGAGCGTCAGATCAAAATCTGGTTCCAGAACAGGAGGATGAAATGGAAAAAAGAAAGTAACTTGAGTTCCACTCTGTCTGGGGGAGGCGGCGCAGGCGCTGGGGCAGCTGCAGATAGCTTGGGTGCAAAGGAAGAGAAGCGAGAAGAGACAGAGGAGGAAAAGCAAAAGGAGTGAAAATTGACGGCTCAGCCCCTCATGCCCCCCCCCACACACTCCCCACCCTCACCCCTATCCACATACACGCTATATTTATCACTGGCACAAGTTATATGTTTGGCTACATTAAAAAAAATTAAGAGCCAAATGTGGACATGAAAGACAGACCTTCCCCCTCCACTCACCCTCCACTCCCCAATATTCAGTTCATAACTTGCTCCACAATCCCTTCTAGGTTTTGACTATAAACCCTCACTTAGCCCCCATCTTGCCTATTTATCTAACTTTGAACGCAGTTTTCTTCCTAAAAAGAAATTGGCTTGCAGGAGGCAGATCACCCTGTAGTGTTGCCTAGTTGTGTTGGGATGATCCTTGTAAGATGGACTCTGTGCAGTTATCTTATTATTATTATCATCCAGAAAACGAGTTTCCCACCATGTTGAAAATAATTCCCTGAAATCTCTTTCCACCTAAATATAGCATTTTCAAGAGTAACCTAATTGTATTTAAACAATACCTGGGCTCATCATTGCAAACTGTGACAGTTTATGTGTGAATATTTTTAGCTGTATTTGTGGTATTTGTATTTATATTTATGTTTAGCACTGTAATGTTCAACAGTATAAAGTGAATGGAGGTCTATAGCAGTAGGAAAAAAAATATCTTGTGTTACACCCTCTCATGTATAAAGATCATGTCCAGAGGACTATTGTTGAGTATTTAATAAAACTGAATATTATTTTTAAAGTTTACAGACTGGCCTCTGAGATTCAGTTGGAACCCCTCATGTTGATAACAGCCTGTTAGAAAGTTCACTTATTTTCTGTGTGTTTTTCCCAACAATCAAATTCCTTTATCCTTCCCTACACATACACACACACACTCACACCCCTCCTCCATACTTCTCTCATTCAAAATTATTCCAGAAGAGGAACTCTGCATTTTGTTTTCTCTCCTTTATTTAGTCTTGTTACTGTATTGTTAAAGGGCATTACAAATCTGTGCCATACCTCTCGCTTCCTGATTAAAAAAAATGAATGTCCAAAGTTCAAATAGTATTTTTATTGCCGTCCTCATCAGGCAATTCACAGGTCACAGAATGTTTGTTGTTGTTATTCAATAAATAAACAAACACCTGCATTTGAAATTGCTGATGAACACCCAGCTTTAAGCAATCACACACTTTCCCAGACTTACTTAGACCATTTTTATAGAAAAGCTGGCACTCAGGAGAGGGTAACTGACAGTATCATACCATTAAACAAACAATGCTAATATTACACTACGGTGTATTGCAGACTTATATAATACATTACGAAGGCTTTAACACTACTTATATTTTATATCCTCTGTCGTATACTCAGTACAAAGGCATTTACCAGTGGTACGAACATTCTGTATCTAACTCATATGGTGGTACGTTAGGGGCATATCTTTCCTGGAAGCCCCACCACACTCTTAGAGTTTGTCTTAAACAACCAGGATTCGGTTGAATTCGGTTGAAATCAAAAGATAAGGGCCGTTTTACAATCCCATAATTTGCTTATTTTCCACCTCCGCTTGTATACGTTACTTAAAACGGCATAAGAAGGGAGAGCAAAATATGCGTTTACCAAACAATAGTCTGGCTACACAGTCAAGAAAACAGGACGGTTAAAAAGAAATAAAACAAACTGTTGTTTCCCTGGTCTGCATTTTAATAGAAAAATTAGAAGTGTATATATATGAACCGTCATAACATTTAAAGCAACAAACCTTGAAATAGATTTTAATGGTTGTCGTTGTGTGTATATTACAACACGCAAGTATCCTAGTCTTAAGGCAGTCTAGCAAAAGGAATCATATTTTAATGCAATCACTTAACTAAATACCCTTGAAAGGAGATTTGCTTTTCAGTAAGCATCAAGCATAGGTCTCCCTACTTCTTCAAGCTGTAAACTGCAGTGGTAAAGGTAATAGAAATTGTAAACTTTCGGTCATTACTGTAGATACATGACAGAAACAACCCATGCTTAACACTTCAGAGCTTTCTTTTTCACATATAAAGAAGATAAGGCATTGTACGTGTTTATTTCATTCACCTAAGCCATGAAATATTTATGGGAGGGAACTTTACGGGATTCACTGACACTGAACACGTACACTGACATTAACACATCACAACGCACACAGAGAGATACACAGAGCTAGAGTGAGTATAATATATATGATGTATGTATATATAATATGCAGCTCTACACAGCAAATGTGAATATATATATATTCAAATCTGCTGTGTAGAGCTGCATATTACAGGAGATTTAGATGATAAATCATATGTGCATTCATATGTACAATGTATACATATATGCAATATATACAATATATGTATACAGTATATATTATATATGTAATGTATTGTGTGTAATATATATATATTACACACAATACAATGTAATGCATTGTGTGTAATATATATATATTACACACAATACATTACATATATTATATAATATATATGTATGTGTGTATATATGTATGAACTAATTGATATATTATTCTACCAAAATAAAATATAGCGGCTAACAGTTCACACTAACGCGTTTTGTGAATTAGAAATCCTAAAGCGTTTCGGTTTACAGTAAATACACAAACATATCTATAATAATACAGACGTGCATACACACACATATGAACCCCCTTCCCACCCAAACACAGCTATATGCGTGTGTTTCTCTAAAGATGCATATAAACCACACGTTGCTATTATAGCCACATAATATATGTGCACAAAGAAAATAGAGAACATATTATGGCATGTATCTAAAGATATTTCGCACCACTGGCATAAACCCACACAAAAGCAAGAAAATATGTCCACGTCCGTCTCTGAATCTCTGTCAACATATAATTAGCCAAATCTTCCATTTCTTAAAAGGCAAAATATTTTCATATGTTGGCCACCCTACACCCAAGCTCAATGTACACACTGAGGGGGCATGGGAAGTCGTATTTTATGAAGCGTTGTACCACAAGCCTAGCACCAGGTGACGCTACAGTCTCGTTGTCTTGGTTTTTACTTGGGGCCTTTAGTTTGCTTTGCCAACATATCAGATACGTTTCACAGGCTTCCATCAATAACCTCCTGGGGTCATCAAGCCAAATTTATGACTGGCCAACACAGTCACGTGATTCTATTTAAACATGCCATATTTGGGCAGCGCACATAGAATAAAGAAAGAAGAATCTCCACCTATAAATTCTGCACTTTAGAGAACAAAAAACCCCCTGAACTTCAAAGGGCCACAAATCAAGCCTAATCAAAAGGGTGCAAAAAATCCGACATGAGTTCTTACGTAGCCAATTCGTTCTATAAGCAAAGTCAAAATGCTCCTGCCTATACCATGCAAAGTTATGGGAATTATGGATCTGTGTCTGAGGTTCAGTCATCCAGGTATTGCTACAGTGGGCTGGATCTAAGCATCACATTCCCATCCTCTGGTTCTTCCAACTCTCTGAACGGTTTGGACATGTCTTCAAGCCCTAGAACTAACCCCGACCGACCTTCCTGTACAGTCATGGGTTCTTCAGGGCACTCTCTAGCCAGAGACGACCAGACTCCTCTAAACCCAGGAATTTACAGTCAGAAGGCTGGTAACACGGCGTTGGAGGACAGATCTAAGAGCACTGGCGAGATCAAAGCGGAGCCGGTGCAAACTACACAACAAGGAACGCAACAACTGCAGCAGCAGCAACCACCACAAATATATCCGTGGATGACCAAACTACACATGAGCCATGGTAAACTTTCACTTCTTGATTTTGTTTCACAGGATTTGCCTTGGTTTTATAGGCCATACGGGGCAAATAATAAAAAAAACCTAAGGTCGTAAATTTTACGACTAAGGCATCAATTGCTCGTAAAACTGTCCACTAAAAGGCTTAGAGGCTATATACGCCCAAATTTATGACAGCATAATTGGATCATAGAAACAAAACGTGTATAAAAGGCAATATTCCAATTTTTTGGAGGGGGTTTTAAAAATACACACGTTCTTTTAGGCTTCTCTTTAAAAAATATTAAATAAAAAAAACATATAAAAAGTCATCCCGTCTATATAGACCTGCTTTTTCTCCTTCCACCCTCTCGAGGAGAGAAATCCAGCCCATGAAAATATATTCCCCTCTTTTGCACACTTTCTTAATGTTTAACAGGGAACAGGTTCTCTTCTGGGCAGTCTGCATACGTTTGATCTTTAAAGAAAACCCAAACAATCTGAAGGTGTTTATAACACCTTTAATCTGAAGGTGTTTATAACAAGAGAAGCTACATGGTGACCCTGGCCAAACCTTGATGTCCTAGGCAGATATAATTGTCCTGGGGATAACCAAGGGGACTTATTTATATTCTGTTGTGTTATTATTTATTTTTGAAACATAATTGTTTTGGCTTTTCATGTGGTGTCTTTTATTTTCCAGAAACAGATGGCAAACGTTCCAGAACTAGCTATACTCGCTACCAAACTCTGGAACTAGAAAAAGAATTTCATTTCAACAGATACCTCACACGCCGGAGGCGCATTGAAATTGCCAACAACCTGTGCTTAAACGAAAGGCAAATCAAAATCTGGTTTCAGAACCGGAGAATGAAGTGGAAGAAAGATTCCAAATTGAAAAGCAAAGATTCTCTCTAAGGAGCAGGATGACTCTCTAAAGAGAGAGTCAGCAAATATTTACATGAGTTTTGTTGTAATCTACCTTCGGAAAACTTTTCTTTTTAGGGTGGGGAGGGGGTCGTATAGCTGAATGGACTGTGTTACATACCCTCACAACTCCATCAGACAAAGGAGTTATCTTATTAGTATGCAAAAACCTTCTCTTCGCTTCATGCAGAATTTAGTGTATAGTTCTCTAGATTGTTACTCAATGTTCTAACCTGTACGTTCTGGGGGGCGGGAGGGGCTTTAGTAATAATGTTGCTCAAAAACAATCCGCAGAACTAATGGGTTATATTTTATCAGTGCTATGATAATAATAGCAACAACAACAATAATAAGCTGCCTAAGGGAGAAAAAAACCGCAAAGTAAGTTGTCTAAAGTCACAGAATCTTCCTTAACTGTCTGCTTAACCTTAATAGGAGAAGGAAAAAATGCTGATATATTTTACTGTATGTAAATTAACCTCTGTATCCTGGAGTTCTACGTAAAAGACCTGACATCTCCACTTTTACTTTCGGAAGTCTAAAAGAGAAATGTTTACCTTGTCCGTGGATTGGGTATATCCACAGCTTGTTTCCTAGATGCACTTGTCCTCAAAAATGGCAAAAACTCTGAGACGAGTTGTTTTTGTTTGTTGGTTTGTTTTGTTCGGACTTAGAATTCATTATTTTTTATTATTTGCATATGAAAAGAAAGGACTGGAGTATGAAATAATCGGCCTGAGCAATCATCCGAAATATCTGTGCAGAAGAGTAAAGCATGTGGGGGAAATGAATTATCTGGACCTAATATTATTGTGTATTTATTTGTTGCGTAATTAATGTAGATTTGCTAAATGCTAAAAATATATAAAAAGCAAAAATTTGTACATCTTTGTTTAAATGTAGTCCATTTTAATAACTTGTTTTCAATAATGTACTCCGTATATTTATTGGTTGCAGTTTCATATGTGAAAGACCATGGAACTTATATTTTGTCATATTAAATAAACACTAAATAATACAAAACTTTGGCGTGCCAGCTGAGATAACCCCTTTGTGCTGATTTTCCTTCTTAGAGCTGTATTCAATCCTGCTTCTAGTTTGCTTTAAAATCTCTCTGGAGATAACAGGGGCAGAATGAGGGGTCCATTTCCTTACTGTAAACTTATGTACCTCGACCCAAAGAAGCTTTGAGTTATGTGTGCTTTTCAGATATGGGGTTTTCTGGTTGTAGAGGGCTAGATAGAACCAGCTCTGAACAAAGTGCAGCACTGCTGTTACTTCCAACATACAAATATTATGGCAGCTTTGGCTCCTTCTTCTAAACAAAATAAACTCCTTTTGGAGTCTATATTCATTTTCCCCAACTGACAGATGCCAGGAATCTAGTTTTCAAAGACTCCCCCAAATGTATAGTTCAGAGAAAATACCCATCCCAAAACAGCCCAGTTTATACCCCTAAACACTCTTTAAAGAGATTGGGAAGCAGCTTAAGAACACTCAGGCACAACTCCCATTGGTTTAAATGGATGTGTTGCATGAGTTGGGGTCTGTACAGTGATATGTACCTTTTAGTGGCTATAGGCCGTATCCAATGCCCATTGAAATCCATGGTAAAACTACCATTGACTGAAGTGGGAGCAGAATGAGGCCCATATTCGAATAGAGGTTCAGGGTGAAATTCTGGCTCCACTGAAAACCAATGGCAAAATTGCCATTGATTTCAGTGGGGCCAGGATTTCACCCGCAAGGTTTAAAGTGGGAGTTTAGGGTAGACTTCTTATGTTTAACCTGCTCTTTGTTAAAGTTACTTTGTCTTTAGGATTCCACAAGATTTGAGCACAACATGACATTTTCTTTGGTAATTAAAAACTTATACAGAAAAGCTCGATACTTTAAAAAAATGTATTTAGAACTACTGTTTTCCAATCCCGATTATTATTACTATAATTATTATTGTTTAACGTGATTGGCCTAATTTAGTATCCTTGAAGTTTGTTTTGTCTGTCTGTCTGTCTGTCTATCTATCTATGCACACACAAATGCATACAGACAGACAGATATACATATACACACATAAACAAACACATGCATATATACAATTATGTGTGTGTATGTATGTGTGTATATATATGTATTAGTGTGTGTATACAAACATGTATTTGTCTACTACTGTGTATACACACACACTATACGTTTAGACAACACACACTACTAAGGTCATCCCTGATGTGTCTTGAGAGCTATTTACAGTAGAAACAAATGCTTGAAGAAGCCAATAGCTCCATAAAACTTTATAGCATTTCCTTTACACATTTCAAACAATGGAACAATTTCCTGAACCTGGAAACAAAAGTTTATTTTAGTGGTAGCCTAGAAGTCTTTAAAGGTACAATTAGTAGAGCGTGCTCAAATGTGGAGTGTCTGTATGGCGTTCTTATTAAAAATGGAGTCAGGACCCTACCTCTTCCTGGTGTTTTTATGTATTTATTCATTATTAGGCAAGTTACAAATATCAAACAATGCTTTCAGAAAGGCTGTGACATTTAATTTTACTGTCATTTAACAGTTCATTGAAAATTCCTTTTATTTTTCTGGAAGAACTGTCATTTCCCCGTTCATTACAGTGAAATACTGCTAAGCAAATCAAAACTAGGTTTGTAAATTTCTTTCTGCCTGAACCAGTTTTAGCTTAACGCTCTGGCCCTCTGACTCTGTGGGCCTTGGGTAATTACAAATAGAATAATAGGGTCTTTTAACCATTCCTTTTAGGTTTTTATTTTCTACCCATGCTGTGTAAATCTATTGAGAAATTGCTCAAGCACAGAAAATAATTTGGCGTATACTGGTGGCTGTTCACTAAGTAGTTCTGTATCTAGTCTTGGTCTCCTTTCTCTTAAACACTGTATCTGTTAAATCGTCAACAACATTTTCCCTTCCTCCTTCAGCGGTAAACTGTCAAGAAACAGTTAGACTTGACAGTTAAGGGTTAACAAAATCAGATCCATTTTTGCTGTAGCTAAGGGAGGAGTGGGTTTTGCTGGTTCTGCTTTCTTGTAGCTGCTTCTTTTTTAAACCCAACACATACAACTCCAAACTTTTTCATTGCCACAGTGCGAAGCAACAGTGTAGTTATTTATGATTAATTAGGTTAATCCTGACTTTCCGGGGGGAGGAGGCATGAATTTATTTCAACTCCTCTTTTTCTTTAACGAGTCATGTTCCAGGACTGATTCATTTTTGATTGTTGTTTTTGCTGCTTTCTTGAGAGGTTTTGTTTTTCCTGTCTGCCTCTCAATCCTTTCCCAAAGATCGCTGTAAAACCGAGAAGGAAATAAAAAATGACTTACCTTTCCCCTGTCATCCGTGTCAACCCAGTGTGAACTTAAAATGGCCTCAAAAAAAAAAAAAACCACAGACCAAAGTTCCATTTTTTTATAAAAAAAAATCCTGCATTATTATTACTATTAACATCATCATTATTATTGAGCAAAGGGCTTTTAGTTTAACTGAGAACATGAGAACATTAGCAGAAATACTCATGGCTTCTATGTGAATTTAGTAGTTTAAAACTTTTGAAGGTTATTTATGTGGATGGCCCTAAGCAAAAGCCCTGAATGGCTCTCAGAGAACACGTGATGTCATTAAACTAAGTTTTATGGTTTGGGGGAGCTGACAAACCCACAATATATTTACATCATATATAATCTTAACTGTCCACCATCGCAGCTGCTAGAGCTGTTTAATGCTGGGACAGTGGGACAAGGCATTTAGTGTGGATTACGGCGTCTCAGACTGCTGTTAGTGAAGGTACATCTTACCAAATGGATCCCAAGCGATCTCAGTAAGTTAATTTCACCCCCCTCCTTCTCTCTCGCTTTCTGGGGAAAAAAATCCATTGCATCCAGTGAGTCTTATTAAAATAGAGCGCTAAACTCTGATGGGCACGGAATTCTGTAGATACTGTGAGGGGGGAGGGCTTTGCTTCTTTTACTGTATGGCAAACTAGTGTGTATGTCGTTTTAAAGTAATATAGAAGGCGTATAGGACGAGCAGCAGTGAGGAATCTTATCTGGAAGGAATATCAGACACTCTCCCTCTTTCCCCAGGGCTTGTGGAAATAAGATAAGGCCAGAAAGCTCCATATATTACTGGTTAAGCAGAGACATTTCTCCCCCCACCCCTGTCCTACCCCACTCTAGCTGTAGACAATAAAATACTTGAAGAAAGTGAAAGGTGGAGGATTGGGGGTTTGATTCTCCTCCTCCTTTTGGTTTTAAAACTCTGATCAGATAGTTTCGGCTCCTGTGTGAGTTGTTGTTGTTTGTTGTTGTTGTTGTTGTTTTTAAATCTTTTTTTTTTAAAGGAACACAGTATAGAGTTTGCTTTTTTTTAAAAAAACGTTACTGGGTGGTGAAGTGCATGCGCATTGCTGTGGGGGGAGGTTGAGCTGGAAAGAGATCTGGAAGTCTGACTTCTGTACTCCTTTGATGCTGTTGGCAGGTGTGTAGAGGAAGGCTTGAACTCAGAGCTATGCAGGGATTGGAACTAGGCCGAAGAATTTGTAAACTCTCTGTCGCAGATAAGGACTAAGGCTATAAGAGACGTGGCATTTTTTCTTCTTCAGAAGAAGAATGGTATGATCAGATTACACAAGGTGCCATTAATGCAATCCCTGCTTCTCTCTTTTTGTGTCCCCCCCCCCTTCCACAACCAGGAGATGTTGCTCTTATTCCTCGTGTGTCCTTGGGTTAATGTAACAATATACCTCCAGTGGATAGGTTTCAGACTCCAGCAATGCAGTCTCGAAATGTTCAGTCGAAAATGGGGCAAGCCAGAGTCCAGACACCTGTCTGGAGCACTGTTTGAGTGTGGAGAAACAGATTGGTGTTTGGGTGGTTTGCATTCAATATTGTTTGCAACACACCTAGGCAATGGCAGTGTTGGGAATGTAGGGCCGGGCCTCATATTTGAAATCTAACCACAAAGACTATATTATATGCAAAGTTAGACATGTCATATTCAGTGAATGGGGGGGGGGAGAGGAGAATCAGGAAATGTAGCAGTGACTGGTAAATACGTAAGAATCCCTGCCTCGGATACTGCTTGTGTTGTCTCAACTGTACTTCCAGAGAGCGTCTTGGTTTGTTTACATACCACGTTTCCCCCCCCACCCCCAGTTCATACAACTGGCTACCTAGCAATGAGTTCTCTGGATCTAAGAGTCAAGAGAAGTGTGTCATCCCAGAAATAACTGCTACTCGCCTTGTTTTATTGACATCCAACTCGTGATCAAACGACCCTCGTGTTAAACAGCGAAGTGAAAAGAGGATTTCTCTAGTTCAAAGAAAAGGAAGGAGGGCGGTGTGTGTGGGGGATCTGTCTGTGAAGGGGACGGGTGTGTGCGTGTGAAGATATAAAATGTTTTGTTGCGCTTAAAACAGAGACGGTGCAAGGTGAAAGTGTAGGGCCGGATATCCCAAGAGCTCAGCTCCCGTTTAGATGCCTAAATGTGGGAATTGGACTTTCAGAAATGTTCAGCATCCGGTAGATTCCTTTGAGAACAATGGAGAATCACACTCACAAATACTCACTTAAGAACAATCTGAGGAACACTCATTATTCTCAATAGTTTCCTCGGAGCTGATCTCTGACCCAAAAAGCCCAATTCTGCATTCTCTGCACCCTGCAAAGAAACCAGTGGAGTTTTTGTGGAGTTGGGGAGAAAAGGAGGATCCTTCCCAGTAAGCTTTAGAGTCTTTGTCCTCCAAACTTTCATGAAAAAGGTGTTCCTGGGGAAAATGAGGAGTTCCTCCAAGCAAACAGCCTTCATTGTCATTAGTGATTTGAAAATCGGGACACTCTGTATCCAGGGAGGGTTGTAACCTCTGTCCCTTTACAGGAAAGCAAGCAAAATTGTGACCATAGGCCCCTGTGTATACATAGCCCAGATGCCTTCAAGTGGGTGTTGTTGGTGTTACTTATGGTCTTTATAAGATGCTTCCCAAGCCTTTGGCCTGAAATCCAGGCTCTGATCCCACCCATACAACTCAGCGACAACATCCCACTAGACTTCCAGGAGATTCAGGCCTAAATACTCGTTGTTACCTAGTTATTTATGTCGCGATAAAGATTCAGCCAGTTTCAATAAACAGCAACTCTTGCTGAGTCCCTCAGTAAGGTTCTCAATTAACTTAACACAATGGAGCCGTATTCTGTACCCTCTTCACACCAGAGTAAATGATGAATTTTTCCGGATTTGCAGTGTGCAGTGGCCAGAGCAGAATTGGACATCGTCAGGCTATTTGTACACGCTGTAGACACGCCTTCAGATAGGTTATTCTTTGTACAGGCATAGGTGAAATCCTGACCCCACTAGAAAAATTCCTTTGACTTGAATGGAGCCAGGTGTGTGCTAAAATAAACCAAAGTGTAGTCCTTTAGTTAGGGGAAGTTCCCATTGAAGTATATGCTAATTTTGCCTGAACAAAGACCCTTGGGTGTAGAGTATTTAAGTTTGTCTATAAGTAGATACTGTGTACATACATGCACCTATAAAGTACACCCTTCATGTGTATCCAGCATATAAAGGGTCATACAAGAGATATACACAGTGATATAGTGTATGTATAGAGATCCATACATACTTATTAAACATAGATGATATATTGGACCTAATTCATCCTGGGTGTAAATTCGTTAACTTCTGGATGTTACAACATGGGACTGATCTTTGTTGCAATCTTCTGCGATGATACAATAATAATAATAATAATAATAAATGATTTGACCAAATTCTCCATTATGGACCAAATTTTCAAGAGCCCTGCACCCACGATTGGGGCCAGATTTTCCAAAATGTCTCCGAAGCCAGCAGTTCCCCAGTGTTCCCCTAAGGGCTCTTTTCTCTAAAAAGCTTCTTGTCCAGCCAGCACTCCCAGCCATATGTGTATACATCTGCCCCTCCCCCTCTTCTCTGTCTTACTGGGTGAGTTCTTGGGCCCCTTAATGGTGCCACGAGTCCCTTCTGGTGCGAGATCTCTCTTCCGAGGAAGAAGGTGAGCTGGGTTTGGCCTGCTCTTTGCAACACAAGTTGAGCAGTTGCGACAACGAGGAAATGAAAGGTACAGTAGGGGTGCCATCATTTCTAAGTGGGGTGGGGCAGGGGGAGGACCCAGAACACAGACAGTTTTTGCCCACCCGATCCTTAATTTCTTCCTCTCCAAACAACCGAGTAGATTGAGATCACTTCTGCTGTTCACACTGAACCGGGAGTAGCAGCACTGGATTGATGTGTCACTGTTTTAAGTCACGGCCCGGTGGAGTAGCCTCTTGGAAAGGGGGTGGGGGGTGAAAAAAAAAGACAAGAAAAGGGATGCCCTGTTAGCAGAAATAAATCGCAACCGCTTCCCGAGCTTTCTGGCCCTTTGCGAAGCAAAATGCAGCCCCGCTGCAAGACTAGTCCCTAGGCGCGGTAGCTGCTGGTTCTAGGCTCTCTGGGGCTCCGAGGCCCGGGTGGACGCATGGGTTCCATGCTGCAAAGCGCTGAGTGAATTTGGAAGGTCCGAAGCTGTTTCATCGGCAGGTGGCTTCAATGCAAATCTCGGCTCCAGCCCGCACGTGGGCTTCCAGAGGGTTGTTTTTCCTTTTCCTTGCCTGACCTCCAACTTGTTCCAGGTTTAATAACCATATAACAATGGGGGTGCTGGAGTGAATAGACTGTAGAGTTAAGTCTTAAACTAAGTCAGGCTTCGTGAAAATGGAGATGCATTTACAAACATCCCCCATTTTCTCCATAGATAAAGGTTATTTTAATATTTAGTGTGGCCAATCCCCTACTTTGCCTGGGGAACACACCGCCATAACTCTGTGCCTGGACAGAAGCTTTAGCGTTTTGTGTCGCAAAGCACATTTCTCTTATGAACGAAGGACCCAAGGTTTCAATGAATTAAGAAGTTTCTTCATAAGGAGACGTGGCACTTTTCAAAACCAGTCATTTTGGTCGTGATAGCAAAGAACAAGCCCTTTGGATTTCTTGGCTCCTTGTCTCTTCCCCAACTCTGAGTTTCAGGGGGGGAAAACCTCGCTCACACAAATGAACTGATACAATTGGTTTTCACCTGGAAATCCTATTCATAAATATCGTTATTTGTTTGTGCTTCAAGAACAAGATTGATCTGGCTTAAGAGTTACTAGTTCATTTCATCTTCTCCAATGGGGAAGTTCTTGCCATCTGAAATCGTCAATTTTTAATTTAGGTTTCTCCAGAGTTAAATAATTCTGAGACGTTATGATCAATGCAACGTTTGTGTTTCCATCCCTATGACTCTTCTCTGTATTATTATTTTTTTCTTAATGTATATGTGGTTGGCTAACATTTCACCACGAGAAGATGGAAAGTTAGGTTGGAAGATCTGTGTACTTTCATGGCACCCAAAATAGCCCCAGGAACCCACCTGGCATGCGCAAAGTGGAGTCACGTGATCACTGCTCTCCAGGCAAGAGAAGGCGTTTGCACACACCCTGAAATATGTTAAAAAACAAACAAAAAAGAATTAAATCTCTTTTGATTAGCAAAAGCAAATGAGACATTCAGGCAAGTTTGTAACTATAGCAGTCATTTCTCCTCCTCCTCCCAACAGGTGATACAATATTAGCAAGAACTTGATATTTTACCTCAGGTTGCACCGTTGTGGGAGGGTTTTTTTTTAATCGGAACATAAATACAGTCCAAGTTCTGCCACCGTATAGAGGATAAATCGCAGGGCTCAACTATATTAATCTTTGTGCGTTGTCAGTTGGGATATTTGAGATTCAGAGGCATTCTGCTTAATTTGGAATTAAAATGGAGCTAAAACCTGTTTCCCTGAAATTACTTTAGCTGCAAGATATTTACACGTAGCCTTTTAAACTACCCGTTTTGGGAAAGGAAGGGCTATTACTTTAAAATAACAGCGCTTCCTGGCATTTTAGTACCTTAAAATCGTACATTTCGTACTGGAAACATTTATGTTAAAGGTGAACAAACTAAACTCAGCCACAATAACCAAGAAAACAGAAAGCCTTGAGTTCGCAACTCCAAAATTGCAGCCACTGCGAGTCAATGTAATTGGGTCACATCGTATTATAACAGTGGGAATATTTCATTATCTATTGTAAGAAACAACCAACATCTGTGCTCGCCCTGAACAAGACTTGCAATTGAGATAACCTCATTCCATTTTTTTTAAAAGGTAGAGTTATAACTTTCTTAGTCACCCTCAGAAGATTATACACAGAAAGGTTTGCAGTTGCCAAAGATATGCTATATTCCAAAAGTAAACATTTATTCGGTCCTTCACAGTCACCATATTTGATGTGCCTTGTAAATAGGATGCCAAAGCGAAGAGAGCGTTGGGAGGTTTCACATTACGGACAGGATCCGATTATTTCCAGGGAATCCTTTGCAAAGCAAATTTAAGGAAAGCCTATTTTCCAAGTATACTCCTTTCAAAAAAGAATTGAAAGGTGCTATAGTTTCAATGCTCCACTCATAATGAAAAATAACCATTCAAAAGGCATTTAAAAGCACGTTGCCGAGTATTGCCAAGGGTATAAAAAGTAAATATTTGTATTGAGTACAGGCTAGAATGCTCTGAGCTTTGTTATGGGTACTAAGAGATTTAAGACGCTGCATGTCTGACACGGGAAGAAAGTTTTGGTGTGACTTAAAATGTAGATATTTTCTTTCAAGAGGGTCTTTCGTTGTCTAATTCTTCCTTCGGTTATAGGTTTACTGATTAATTTTTTAAAAAATCAGTGTAAATTATTGTCATTTCCTCAGCAGATTTGGCTGCCTTGGTTCTTAGCTTAAATAACATTTTTTGAAAACTGTTTCCATTTCAGGATCAATGAAATAGCCAAATTCAAAATTTTGTTTGCCACCTTCATACCTTATGAATTAAAAGTTTTTTTAAAAGAAGGTTAATATTAAACACTCCTGTTTACAAGAAAAGCATTGTGCGTATTAATTACCTATGTGAGCGGAACCATAATGCCTTCGAACATAAGTTTAGTGTGGTGCTGAATCCAGAAAAATGGGCTAGCGAGAGGTGGAATGAAGAAATCAAAATATCCAGCTGAAGAAAGGCACACTCCAAGGGTGAGATTCACTTTGTTTCAGCTCGCTGCTCTCTGATTTTCTCCCAGTGGCTTTTAAACATCAGCTCCCCCTTTTCCTCTCTCTTTTAAGAGTCACGGTGCAGAGATTTTCTGCCTATGCAGATTGTACTGATGGATTGATTTTATTGATTTAGTATCTGATTCTAAAAGAGCATTCCTGTCAAATGATGTTTTGATCTGGGTTTTCCCGGTCAAGAGTTGAATTCCGAGTTATCGACTTTTTTTTTTAACTTGCGATTTCCCTTTCTCCTGGCAGATATGAATGTACTTTCCCTTATTACCCCCGCACGAATTGGAGATGCCTATCCGTTCACCATATCACTTCTTCATTTAGAATGAGGAAGCCTTCCTTAGTGCGAACCCCCCTCCCACTTTCGCTTCATTGTTCCACTGATCAAGATTGTTGGTTACTATTTTTTAAATTCCATATTTGTTTTCCTAGCCAAACCAAGAAGAGAGAGGATTTGAGGCAACAAGATAGTTTGATAGAAATGAAGACATATCATGTTATTTCCCCCCCTTAGAGTATTTATTCTGTATCCTATTCATTTTCTCCTCTCCCTTAGTAGATATATCTATATAGACATTATATATATAATCCTCTCTTGGCACTCAACAGATTTCTCTAATTCATGTATCAACAACAAAATAATCACATGGGAAGAGAGAGCTGCTACTGTTGACCTTTCTATTTATTTCTGTTCGCGGCAGGATTAGAGTTTGCTTGAGTTTAGGTAACATGAACTGGAGTGTAATCTACAAGGAACTGTAGTCATTTTGCAAAGTGAACATAGCTAGAGTTTATGGATGATCCTGTAGGGCATAGCCTGTATGTATCTTTCTTTAAAAAAATGAAACTTTCTTTTCTGTAGGTTTGGCCATGACAAAATGGAGAGAAACAGCAGTAAGTAATTCTTTCTTTCTTTCTCTCTCTCTTTCTTTCTTTCTAAAACAAAACCAAAATCAATGTTCTTGGTTTTGAGACTCACAAGCTGTGATTGCATATATTTTGTTTCATCTTTCACAAAAGGGATGGCTGACTAGACTTTTATTACAGGAGGTTTTTTTCCTGTCAGGAAGGGAGGGGGCGGGGGTTGTAAACGCAGGTAGGTGTCCGTTTTGATCTGTCGCTAATCACAGGAAGTGAGGGGGTCTGTGTCTTTAAGGTTGTAAATTCCACAGATCCGCTTTTACTTACATTCTCAAAGGTACCTCCGAAAAGATTTTTTTTAAAAAAATAATCTCGTGCTATGGTCTGGCAATTGTCTATTGTGCCCAATATACCTCTGCACTGTTGTCGTTAAAAACAAAACAAAACAAAAGTAGTTGTATCTTTTGCCTGGATCCCCAGCCTAATCTGAGGGAAGACATAGTGGAAATATTTGGAGCTGATTTTCTGCTAAGGCAATTAATAAGATCTAAAGACCCATTGGCATTGGAGATGAATGCATCCAGTAGCTTCCTAAAAAGGTCTTCAAACTTTCCTCCCCTTGTTAATAATATTTGCCCTAAAAATATTGAATTTATTTTGCTTAAACATAGCCCGAAGAGAGGTCAACTGAGCGTCTTCTATGGGGGAGGACAGCTATCCCTATTATTAATTATTATTATTATTATATCTTGTATTATGGTTCTGTTTGGTATATTCCACTAGGTTGATAGGCTTATGTAATTAAAGACAAGGTAGAGGATGGTTGCTGTTTTTCCCTCCCTTTTTCTTTCTGTTTTATATTGTGTACTTTTGTGGCTGTGATGCATAATATCCGGCAGGAGAAAATCATACTTTACAAAAATGACTAAGATTTGTGAGCTAACTAGGCTTCCCAGTAATAAAAATAGAAACACACACACACAACCGCTTTCCTTGGAACTCTGAGAGCTAAAAGGTTAGGTATACGCTCAGTAGGCATAAGTGCAGAGTAAGGCTTTGGGTATGCTTGCTTGATTGCTACATCTGATTAAATACATTTAAGTGAGAAATTAACAGATTATCAAAGAGATCCATTTTCGACACCCACAAAAAACGATCTGAGCCTATGTGTGTATATAATCCGTGCTGAAGGCTAACTTCTTTCTCTACAGTAGCTTTCAGTCTCTCTCTCTCCCCCTAGCTCGCTTTTTTTCTCTCTCTCTTCCGGGTATGGTGAAAAGTGACCTCTTTCCATAAAATAGCATTCAGTCTCTCTCAGTGTGTGTATGTATGTGTGTATACACATTGTACTGTTTTTATAAGACAACATTCAGTCAACGTATGTTGTAAATGAATGATCTAATAGACATTCTCCAATTAAAAACAAAGAGCCCCCATTATTTTTCCTTTCCTGACACTTTGGGTCGGAATAAAACATTTGACTGTTGGGGCGAGGGAGGATCTTTACCTATAGACACAACCTGACACTTTACATCTGTCTCTGCTTTCCTTGGGTACCTGTCTCTGTCGAAATTAATTCCCCATAATACTGTGGAGAACAGAAATATAAAGCTTTAAAAAAATAGTGCAGTCTCAAAGTTGCTGGGTCATGTGTAAGCGAAGAAGTGGAGTATGAACAAACCTATATTTTATGTTAGTTTCCTACCATGCTGCACTGGCTGATGCACTATCCCTGAACTAATATCTAATTCCTCTTAACTTATTCCAAATGGATGCTTAAAATAAGATTTTCGGATCTAGGGAGTCTGTTATTATTAGTATTCGCTGGCATTCTGTTCTGCCCTCATTTCATCCCACCTTCCACTTTTTCACCGAGCCAGTTTCAGCTGCTGAACTCTGGATGGGATCCAAACAATCTGTTGCCTTCACAGCCCCGTTGCAATCTCATGTGGGTGCATGTCTGGTACCCTAGGTGTTCACCTTTCCCTTTCCCCAGGTTTTGGTGTGAAAACCCTTTAGCCTTTCCAGGAATCGAACAATTATTCAATGAATCCGAGGCCAAACTGAACGAGCTTAGCCATCTCTTTTTGCAATAAGGCAGCCGATTTCTTATCAGGTTTGAATTGATGCTAGAGGCCTGGTTCTGTATATCATTCTTGAGATTTCTCTTGTCCAACTACGCGGCTCCTTTTGCTTCTGTAGGCTTGACTAATGACTGCTGCAAACCACAATGCCTGCAGAATTCTAATCGCCAGGATAAGCCCGGCAACATTTACACTTCTAAATTTATTTTGAAGTATTTTACAGCAGTCCAAGTTTAGTTAAGTTCTGCCTGCTGCTCTGGAGGTGCAGCTACCACCCTCGGAATGACTGAAACTAATAAACGTTTTATTAAAAGGTTTTGATGGATTCACCTTGGGGATTAACTAAGATAATAGTTTATTACACAGTGAAAGATTAAACTGAAAGTACCCTAGTGAAAAAAAAATAAACATTATAGATAACAGAAAACTCCTCTGCAACCATTATAGTCCATTGTTGTCATTCTCCACTGCCCAATGAAATTTGTTTTAAAAAATACCTCATTTGGTAGCTGAAGGCAATTAGAAGGTTTCTCCAGAACTCCATGTGTCTTGTTCGCTCATTAGAGTACACATGGTTCCGATTTTATACTCTGTATATTTGTACAGAGTGCGGGTGATCGACAGAAAATCGAGATAGGTAGGAATATCCAAAGATATGAATCTTATGCAGAAGAATAAACTAATCACACTAGATCATTTTTCTTCATCAGTCCTAAATAACTAATTCCAGTGCTTTAAAGAACTGTTTTCATCACCTAAAATAACACTGATACACACAAACGCGTGTCTGTCCCTGTGTGTATATATGTGGGTGTGGGTGTGCATATATGTGTTAGTTGTGTATGTGTAAAACATACACTCACATGCAGAGATATGAATAGATACACAAATACTTTAAAACAGTTTTAGATGTGGAATATGTAATATTTACACTTCAAAACATAATATATCTGATACATGGCTTTAGTATGCATATATATGTACAGTACACTGTGTATATATATATATGTGTGTGTGTGTGTGTGTGTGTGTACATACATACATATATTACAACTACAATGTACTGTACATATATATATATATATATACAGTGTATATATAATAAATGTCTGTGTAAATCCTGTACATTTTGAATATAAAAGCTGTATTCATTAAACTGGCTAGGAGAATTGATATCTGTAAGGTTTTAATAACAGCTATTGATTCAAGCACTCACCAGTTTATAACCTATATTGAGGAAATCTTTGTACATCCAATCTAATTAGACACTCTATCACATATATGTATGGTAAGAGCAGTTTGACCATTTGAAACCCAAGGCAGAAAGGGTGCTCTTTTGTTGCCCTTTGCTTAGGAAGTGTCCAGTGATTACTTCACATCCCCAGAGAAAGCCAGCACAGAATTGATTTTAAATTGCAAAGGGTGTCCGTAGCGACCAGAAGTGCCTGCAACCTGTGCTTCTTATTTCCCCATAGACTCAGCTTCAGAATGAGAATCACCCATCGGAGTTTTCTCTTTGCCGTTTAAACGCCCAGCTGTTCTGTGGCGAAAGTCACACGAAGTGTAGCCCCAGTTCAGCTGGATTATTTACTCTTGCGCCAGCTAGGAAGGGAATCCAGAGGAAAGAGAAAGCATTTAGCCGGACGATCTGAGGCAGGGAGGCTCTCTCAGCAACACTGAAAATGAAGGCATAATAGGGTTTATCAGAGTCACCCTAAAGTTAGCTGCGGGTCAGGACAACGTAGCCAACACTTATATTGACCCTTCAACCTCATGAGAGGTTGGAAAGACTTTCTATTCCCCTGCACGATTTAAAATAACTAATATTCTCGCTCTAACCCATTATGCTGTCTCAGTGGCTAAGCTCAAATCCTTTTTTTTTTCTTTTCTGGGCATCGGCTGTCAAAGTCCTTCTCAGGAGTTAGGTGCTATCTCAGAGAGAATCAAACTATAGAAGTATCAGAGGGTAGCCGTGTTAGTCTGGATCTGTAAAAGCAGCAAAGAATCCTGTGGCACCTTATAGACTAACAGACGTTTTGGAGCATGAGCTTTCGTGGATGAATACCCACTTCCTCAGATGCATGTCAGAAGAAGTGCATTCTCTGTAATTATTAATATTATCACTCTGGGGGAGGATTTCCAGGCTAAATGGGTTAAGCTAGTAAGTGCCACTCAAGAAGAAACTTTCTAGGATGATACAGAACAAGAGCCGTCTAAAGTTTGTATATATTTCCACAGCATACAATAACATCCACTGAACAGTTCTCTCTGCAACTCCCCCCTCCCCCCATCCCCGTAGAAGACCAATGTTTTCTTTACAACTTAACCTATGGTTCAGCAGCATGAGATGAGTCATTACAGGTATTGTTTGTGTAGAAAAAGTCAAGGAGAAACCCTATAGCCTATATATATGTCACTTAAAAGGATCCTCCATCAAAGTTTTTTCTCCGTGCTGGAAAGGATAGAGCAGTCAGACTCAGAAAAGATTGGATTCCGAATGTATTGATTATAACTAAAATACATATTTTCAGCCTTTTAAATAGGGTTGAAGAGGCTAAAGGAGAAAACGCAAGTGATCAGTGGTAGTTATTTGACCATTACAGACAAGGGAATATGGCATAATAAATAAATAAAACTCTACCGATCGCAGGTTTATTAGTTAATTTCAAATCTTTTAAACAGTTATTCTTTAAGGACCCTCGAACAGGTTTGCTTTGCTAGCTCTCCAAGCTGCAACACATATATTTTCTTTTCGAGCTAAATGAAATCACATGAGAAGTTATAAAGAATTGAGACATAACTCGTTTACCCATCCTGGCTACTTTGATCTATTTAAAATATCTCTTAAAAAAAAAAGTAAAAGCATGTTTCCTAGCAAGCAGGAAGTTATTTTTAGGCTCCATGTAGGTCAAGTCTTGACGAGTTCATGAACTGAGGCTATAATAATAATAATAATAATAATAATAATAATAATAATAATAATAATAATAATAATAATAATAATAATAATAATAATAATACTTTTGTAATACAGATTCAAATCTCCTCTCAGCTAAAAGGAGTTCTTCGCCAAAACCAGATTTTCAAGGGAGGCTTGGGAAAAGGTGATAGAAAGAAAACCAACAATTTCTCCAGCATAAAAATGAAACATCAAATTAGTTTGCCTCTGGGCTTCATTTTTCCCCTTCTACATTATAACTAGTTATTGAACTAGCTAGAAGATCTAAAGGCCATTTGTGAGGAGACAAATTTCAATGGAGTTCCCCCATCAATAACTCCTTGGCAGTGACCTATTGGATCAAGTCAAACAGTTGAGGTGAAATTCAGGTCACGCTGTCTAACCAATATTAAAATGCGCCCACTTTTTAAAAAGCCACTTTCAACGAGATTTGAAGAAAATTGAATTCCTGGGTGGGGTAGGAAGGGGGGGGGAATAGAGAAAGAGAGAGAGATTGAGCAAACGGTTTGCATATTTTTTACAAACAACAAGAATTCATCTTTAATATTTTAGAAAGAGGGGGTAAATATTTACATTATTACAGATTCGAAGACTAAAGAGACTAAAAAGAAAAATGTGAAGGATAGTACTTCTCCTGACATGCTCTGGTTGTTAAAATCGTTTTAGGCCGATTCATTACTTTTACTGACAACAGATTTAAGAAAAAATCAATTAAACATTTGCATATTTCTTTGCATAAATTAGACCTGTCTATTTGCATTATGAAGGAACAAAAAGAAAAGGTCTTTTTTGCACTTACTGCTTTCAAGTTGTTAGAAAAATTAAAATTTAATTAATTACATGTCATTGCATATGTCACAGAGAAACCAACTATTTTTTTCTGCAAGAAACTATCTGTCTTCCCCCCCAGCACACACACTAATGTAACTTATTGTATAATAATCACCTTAAAATAAACCCTTAAATGCTTTGAAATAAAACCCTACTCAAAAATTTATTTCCTGCCTATGAATCTCAAGAAGAGATAGTTCATAGTGTGAGGTTTGTTGTTTTATTATTATTATTAAACATTGAATAACAAAACCCCGGTAGATAGGTACTTCATTTTTCTAGGATGCACAGATTGCTAATGGCTTGAGGTACAGGTTACCAAACGGTCAGTATGGTAATAGCTGAGACAATGAATCCGCAGGGACAATAGTCACTTATTTTTCTTCAGTACTGTCAGAAAGGCGCTTTGTACTCAAAAATGTTCTCGAAATGGTAACCAGATCTATATTTTGCAACCTGATTCCTGGGTAGAGGAGGAAATAAAGACCAGAAATTATTTTTCCGAGGTGCTATATTTCTCTTGGCGTTGTCAGTCCCAAACTGTTTGTCGACATTGTTGGGTTGGCTGGGGAAATTGAGGCGAAAGAGAGAGGGGTGGGAGGGAAGGTTTTTAGACAAAAGAGCCAGATTCTTGTGCAACTATTCTTCACACGTCCTTGCAGACTTATTTTATGGCGACAAAAATTCTGTCAAACACTTCAAGCAAAAGACACATCTAAAAACTCCACTAAAAAGAAAAAAAAAAAGAAAAAAATCAGACAACTGAGGGGGAAAATATATTTGTGCACTGCTTAGATGTAATGTGCATGCAACTAAAATAGAATGGGGGGCTGAATTTAGATTGACAATGCAGGAGGGCCAGGCTCTTCTTGAAATAAAGACTTTTAAAATATATATATATATATATATATATATATATATATATATATATATATATATATATATATATATATATATATATATATATATATATATATATATGCAATTAAGTCCCAAAGCTATAAGAATAACAAATCACTGAAATAAAATTGCAGATCTCCCTTGGCCATCTGTAACACTGAGCCAAAGGCTTTTTTAAGCCTTCGAACTGTAGGTCTGTAGCTCATTGGTAGAAATTGGTTTGGGTGACCTTCACGCCTGGGATTTTTGAACTCTTTCGTTGTCGTTGTTGTTTATGATAACCACCAAGTATATTCTTAGATAACTACCTGTGGATATATTTTTTTTAATGCCTCTCCTCTGTGGCTTACAGAGATTCATCCATTAAAAAGACATGCCCAGGTAAAATTACTTTATTAACTCTACATCTTTATTCAATATCCCCGCAGCCTTGGGAAAAAAAGTTTTTTGCATCAATATGAACAATAACTGTCAAAATCCTGTCTGAGTCCAAGGTGCTTGGACAGCATGAGATACAGCTAGTGAAAAGGAATTTATTGGACAGATTTGAATCAATGTTTTGAATAGCAGACTACATTTCCATTAATGTCTTTTGCATACTCTAGATTCTTTCCCCACCCTCCTTGCCACTTTTCTTTAGAGAGAGAGAATTCTACTCGCTTATAGCAAGAGATGGAACATATCTAACTTTAATAAAGTAGGGCTCATCTTTGTCAAGCCATTGGGTAAGCAGTTAGACAGGCCTTGGGGGGAAAAAAGATGCAAATAAAACCAATACATGCTAGATAATAAAAATAGCAAATGAGTTTCCACATGTAACAGTGCCAAAATATATATGGGACTGGGTCTTTGTGTGAGGTAGTACATGCAATTACAAATATGCAAAGCCAACCATATCTGTAAACATCTTAAGCAACATGCTGAGTGAGTGGCCTTTGCACGCTCTCCAACTTCCCTTCAGCCAGAGAGCATTATGCTGAAGTGCAATCCTTTCCCTCCCCATCCCTCAAACCTCAACACCACAAGTGCCAAATTATACAGTCGTCTATATGTACCCTGTAGAATCGAATTTGTGTGAATATTTGAGAGTCACAAATTCGTCTCTAGGGGAGTATATGGACGATGCCAGAGCCTTGTAAAGTTCTGCTTTCCTTTGATTCCCTTAATTGCAGCTGTTCTAATTAAATCCTCAAATACTGGTTATGTCATTTTAAAAGGTAGTTATTCAAGTGCAAAACAGCCTTAGCTTCTGCCAGGACGGCGTGGGGGTGGCTTGTTAAAGGTAGACTGAATAATAATGATGATTGGGGATGAGGATCATAATAATAATAAAATCACATTATTACTTTTCATGTAAAGAAGAAACAGCAGAAGTCTCAGCCAACAGCACAAAAAGCCCCAGCCATTTCATGTGACTGATTTATGGCGTTTTACAACCCCATAAAAGCTGTAACAACGAGCCAAAAGCCTCCGACACCGCTGGCACGTTTAGTCTAATAAATAAAACATAAACAGTTAACTTTATGTGTCACTTTTATTGTTATCAAGTAAAATATGGCAATGCCCTGCAAGCTATGATTTTCAACTATAATTGTTATCAAGCAGTACAAGGGATTAATCCGACTCCCTCTGCCCCTCTGTTTAGTGTAAGCTATAGATAAAGCCCTTAATTGCAATAACTGCACGCTCCAAAATATTTACATCGATTTCCAGTTTCTGTGCTTGCACAGGGGGTCTATTTGTCCTGACATCTGGGAAAGGGAGCCATTTTTATATATGTTATCTGAACCTTACCTCCCGCCCTCTATTAAAGCAGCTAGTTAAATGGGTCTTTTCAACGGACGTTGCAAGGGAAACTAATTTCTGGCTGGATGTGGAGCTATGAACTACATATCTATCTATCTATCTATCTATCTATCATACATGTATGTTTATTTAAATGTATGTATGTATGTATGTGTATTATATGGAGCTTTGTCAGACTGGAAAGGGCAGAATTTTGAATGATGAAAACAAAGCATAATCACCCAGTAAAAAACCAGTTGGAATAAAAACACACAAGTAGTTTTACAAGTAGAGGATTGTTGTCACTCCAAAAGCATTCCTGCTTTCTGAGTGAGTGGAAAGACTGTGTAACTATGATCTTTAATACACAAATAGATCCTATCAGTTTCCAAGGAAATGAGATAGCTCTTAAGCAAACGTTGGGAGCATTTAGAGAACTCTAAATTACGGAGCCAGGATTTGCATATTCCCTTTTACCTCTCAGGTAACTTGTTTCCTTTCCTTCCCTCCCCACCCCCCCATTCAATGATGTATGTTTAACAATATTCCATTTCGGGTGGGGGAAACAATTTTACTAGCAAGGGCACTTACACTGCCCTGTGCTACTTAGGGGTGAAAAGGGGGGCAGTTGTGTAACCTAGCATTTCTTTAAAGTGAAAAATTCAACATATTCTGAGCATGTCTGATCCTGTGCAGGGTAAAGTGACATATGTGTTAACCTTCATAATTAAGACTTGTTCTGTTGTTGATCTGCAAGATGTGGGGCGAAGTTCTACCACGGAGAGATTTCTAAAATCCAGCCTGTGGCGGGGTGGGGGGTATTACGAGGAATATTCCCCAAACGTTCCTTCACCCTCTTTACAAAAACCGGTAGGATTTTATTCTTTTATTTTTCCTTACACATATGTCTTTTTCGGAGGGGGTGGGGGGAGAAAGGGGGTCGGTTGATCCTTCTCACCATCCTGACCCCTTTGCTCCTAGTTTTGAGATCACACAAATAACAACAAACAACAACAACAATACACACACACACATACCCACACAAATTGGATACATTTTGAAAAAGCTTTTGGTTCCTTATCCGGGGACTAGGCTGGCTGGTGTGATTGGACAAGGGAGTCACATGGTGAAAGTAACTTTACGGGGTCGCCAGCTTGTAGGAGGGCTTTATGGAGCAGAAAAACGACAAAGCGAGAAAAATTATTTTCCACTCCAGAAATTAATGATCATGAGCTCCTATTTGATGGACTCTAACTACATCGATCCGAAATTTCCTCCATGCGAGGAATATTCGCAAAATAATTACATCCCAGACCACAGTCCGGAATATTACAGCCGGACAAGGGAGTCCAGCTTTCAGCATCACCACCAAGAATTGTACCCACCACCAAGACCAAACTACCCAGAGCGCCAATACAGCTGTGCCAATATTCAAGCTCCCGGCAACCCAGCCGCGCACCAAAGGGGACATGGGCAAACTCAAGGAGGCCACCACCTCTCAGAGAAACCGCAGCAGCTCTGTGAGCAGACTGCTCTCTCCAGTTCCTCCACCTCTCCTTCCCCAGCCCCTCCAGCCTGCAACCAGCCAAACCCTGAGCATCTTAACAGCACAGCTTCTAAGCAACCTATAGTCTATCCATGGATGAAAAAAATCCACGTCAGTACTGGTAGGCAACTTTTTTTTCTCTCCCTCTGCTCTGTCTTCCTTCCTATTTTCACACCATGCTCTCGCTCGCTCTCGCTCTCACTCGTTTTTTTTTTTTATTTCCTTCCCTTCCATGAGAGTCTTTGGGTTAGCACAATTGAGCTGGATTTACGACTCGGAATGGGTAATTACACCCACCATAAATTTTATAGCCAAGCTAGTCTGGGCAGCCGTAGCCATGTGGTTCATTCTGTTATGTATGTGTGAAACTCCAAAGCTTTGTAAGGGGTGCATAAATAATTCAGTCTTTTGAGCCAGGGAAACCCCTTCATATTAGAATAGAAAGTCTTGGGCTGCCAAAAGTTCTTTATAACCCATTTAGCTGATTACTTTTTCCTGAGCCACTCTGGATTTCCTGTCTCTCTCCCCCTCTCCCTCTCTGTTCTGTCTGCTTCTCTCTCTCTATTCATGCTAATCTTTGCTTTTCTAGTGAACCCCAATTACAATGGAGGCGAGCCCAAACGTTCCAGGACTGCGTATACAAGACAGCAGGTCTTGGAGTTGGAAAAGGAGTTTCACTATAACAGGTACCTGACAAGGCGAAGGCGCATCGAAATAGCCCACTCCTTGTGTCTCTCGGAAAGGCAGATCAAAATCTGGTTTCAGAACAGGCGGATGAAATGGAAAAAAGACCACAGGCTGCCCAATACCAAAGTCAGATCCTCGACTCCATCTAATTCATCGGCGGGCACCATTGCTGCTGGTAACGCTGCCCCCAGCGAGGAACTATCACCGGGTACATCTCAGGATCAGCGAGCAGAGGATATCACAAGGTTATAAACAATATCACACACACACACAAAATTGACTCTGATTATTTATAGAATCTAATATATATATATATATATATTTTGGTTCTTTTCTTGTAGTTTTCCTGTGCGTATAAAAAACAATGAGGTCTTCTGTAAGACCACAGGCTTTAGATGCATGTAACATAGCATGAAGCCAGGTGACCGAGTACCTGCAGGTTTTTTTTACGCCATTTCAGGGTTTTATTTATTTTTAAGGGGTAAGGAAGGGGGGAGGGAGAGGTCAATGTTCTGTTAGATGAATTTAATGAACAAATAAGAATAATCAAAAGGAAAGAGAATGTAGGTATTTTGCCCTCTGCATTACAAATGCACAATGATCTACCGAGAATAAAATGGAGCATTGACATTCTTTTGTATAAATGTGAAAAAAGCTAAAAAAAAAAATCACGATTGAAAAGAAAAAAAAATCACACAAACCAGATTGAGCGAGCAATTGGTTTAAATTTTGAGAAGCGGGGAAAAAAAGAAAAGGGAAGGATAGTGACATATTAAAAAAAAGAGCAAGGTTTAAACAAAGTCAGTAGCTAGTTTTTTTGTCGTGGTTATTTGTGTTTTTGGACTGATTTTACATGATCATTGTAAACTTGGAATAAACAGTTTTAGTGTGTATGTGACAGTCCCAGTGTTCAATAAACCAGTGAGTGTGAATTAGTTTTACTTTAATGTCTGGTGGCTTATTTTACTCTCAACATTCCCCCTTGCCCTAAAAAAAGGATAATAATAATCCTGGGATTGTGGCATTAATTCCATGTGTAGGAGTTACTGCTTAAATTAAGTCTAAACAAACCTAAAAATAACTCTGTATTCTAGATTTTATGACATCACAACTTGGTCAATGTGTTTCAATCTCAGAGTCTCTTAGTCAAACATATACTGAGGGGAGGGGGGAAGGGGAGGAATCTTGTTTTGAGAAAGGAACAGTGTGTTTGAGTTAGAATATCATTCATCTGTCTCTGTTCCCCTCTATCTAATATAAGGGTTTTCTGATTTTTTCTCTTTCTCCACATTCTGTTGTTTTGTTGTTGTTGCAAGATTATGTGAACTGGTTCATTCATAAAAGCCAATAGGTTTCTTCTAATCTTCTTCCAAAGACAGTAAAAGCTTTGGCAAAAAGGTATTCTTGCTCTTGGACTGTGAATAAATTATCCAAAGGGAGAGTTACATGGATAGTTTAGCAAGAAATTTGTCCCCACAACTGAAGGTTTGTTTACTTTCCTGGAAGGATGAGATAACTGGAAGAAAAAGTTGTGTGCAAATAGGGAAGTTATATATAGCTGTTTTCTAGGCCCCAATCTTTTGCAACTTTGCAGCCTGTTCCTTTACAGAACTACTATCCCAGTCTGAAATAACATAAGGGTGCCAGATTTTCAGGTAGGCCTGTTTAAAGACATTTATCCTTCAAGCATTTAACACTATCCCAATGCCTTGCATTAGGATAGTTGGCCAGGTGATTAGATCTCTTTAATCCACCCCAGAAGAGAGATTATCAAATCTGAATGAAGGGGATTAGGACAGGGGATCTTTCTGTTACCTTTATTTTTATTTTTATTTCATTTGTTTTTAATTTTTGTTTGTTATTTGCTCTCAAAAACATGTATAGCCTTCCCTTAAACAAATAATGGTCTCAGAACCTATTGTGATAGCTAGTGAGAGAGATCCTGAAAAGGGAACGTAGATTATAATTACTATTTCTAATAGATCGTGTACATGTAAAGCTCATCAGTTCTTTACACTCCTGCTGAGTGACATTAATATAAAAGTGAGAATGGAGAAAAATGTTGCCATAGTAAACAGACATCAAGACTATAGTTGTCTTTAAACGTTTCCACCTCCAAGCAGAGGAATGTGTTATGAGTTGGTTGTAATTTTTTCTCTCCCTCTGATTCCTTGCCTGTAACAGACCATCTCACACACTTTACCAGTAAAAACAAACAATAAAACCATGGCATTTAAATTCTTTTTATATATAATAAAGTGAATTGGCTAGCTAATCTGTAACAAAGCATTCTCCAAAGGAAAAAAAAAAACCAGAGCCTTTACTTGAGGTTAGAGACAGTCTTCGGACACATCCACCATGCATATACATTGTAAAGAAAACAAAGGCTGAAAGTCCTAACCTTGTAATAATGGTGCTGCTACAAAGTTGAACTGGCCAAGCAACGTGTGTGTGTTCATCAGTGGAAACCTACATGTGCTAGTTCTGCAGACTAAACTAAGGCTAGTGGGGGTGGGCTGGGTGGAAATATTTCTCTTTAAAGTTTGATCCACTTTCCCCCGCTTCCCTTTTTGCAAAGTGCATCATAAGTTGATGAATTATAAGGGGGTGTTCTGAGAGGGCACTGGCTCTGAATGCGATGAGACTTTTTGTTGTGTGTGTGTTCTCTCTCTGAGTGTCTGAGGAGGAAGCTAAGGAAACATTAATCACATTTTCAACTGTATAGTCTGCATATTCAGTAATAAAAAAAAGAATCACATTTAGGCACAAGCCTTTGCGTTCTTGTACCTACATTTCTGTTCCAGTTCTTTGCTCTGAGACTAACTTTACTTTTTCACCTCTTCTCTGCATTATGCTGAGTATTATTTAGCATCTTACTTAGCCTTTAGACTTGGCCATGACACAATTCCTGGCTTGGAGGGAGATTATGAATGCATTATATAGCCAGGCAGCAGGGGGAAGGAAAAAAAAAATTAATGTTCCTAGCTACAAGCAGCCTGCACCATAGTCTCTTTTTAGCCTCTTGACGCCTCCATGTTGGGAGCCTGAAAGATACTTTATTGAAGTTCGGGTAAATGGCAAAAATGGGTTCACTGAAAGGACAACTTTTCTATCCCATCAGCTTTATTCTAGCCAGGCAGCCTGACCTCCAAGCCCCCCTGACCCGGGTAGGTCTCACAACGTGTACCTTCTGTGTCTCTCTACATAGATTTAGCGGCACCACTATGGTTTAGCGTCTTTGTAGATTTTACCATAGTAATGGGGGAGAGATGGGGCAGATTCAATGCGTGTTATCGCATTGTGTTGTCACCAAAATAATCCAAGAGAAAGGAAGAAGGGTGAAGTTACGGCCAAATCTCTCTTCTCACTTCCCGCCTTCCCATGGTTTATTTCCCAACTGGCTACTACCCTATGACCAGATCAAAGTATCCAACGCCAAGTAAGTAGCTTTGCACTTTAAAAAAACACGGGGGAAGTTTGCAAAGCGATGATTAAAATCAGGAGGTAAATGCAATCGAGCGAGAAGGGAGACGATTTTTGTGGTAGAAGGGAAACAATAGTTTATTCTGTTTAGGAGTGCAAAATGGTCCAGATATACCATGGCACACACAGATGTGGTACACGGGGCTGCATTACCCCCACTCCCCATCATCCTGTGTTCGAAGATCAGATCCTCTTTAATTTCAGTGCTCTGTGTTTCAGATTTACCTCGGCACATATAGATTTGTCATCATGTGGGGGTATGTTCCCCCTCAAACTGTGTATTTCATTGTTCGGTGATTGCATAGTCTCTCTACTTATATTACTGGGCTGTAAAAGTAACATTAGCAACAAAAAAAATGTTTCTCGAGGATCAAATTAACATCTCAGGTCAGTTTATTTTAACTCATTTTCTTCTAGTCCAATTTGCTTGAAAATGACCCGCTTAATATATTTTTTTTGTTTCCTCTCACAGCTAGATTTTTGAGGATTAAGATTCTAACTTGAGTGAGAAGCAGTTTACAAGGCTTTAACGAGCTATAAAAAAAAAAACGTTAGAAAGCCCTTGTACGCAGACCCTTGAAGGGACCTCTGTGTAGTTCGAGAAGCTGTGAAACTTAGTTTCCTGTATTGCCTGTTAAAAACCAACAGCTCCAGAGATGTTTGGGACGATAACTTCCCACAAACAAGGGCCTTCAGGCGTTAAGCTAAGTGCCTTCAGTTTTATGAAAACTTTTCCAGTATATAGATACACGTGTTTCCCCCTTTTGCTCTAGGGCTAATCCACAGAAGTGGCATAGTTTAACTTCCAGGCTCTTCCGTTAACATAATAACCCAGGTCTTTACAGCCACTTGTGCCCTTTATCCCTCACATAGTTGGAAAATGTTCGTCTGCCCTGTTAATTGTAATTAAAAGACAAACATTCAGCCAGGCTTAAGTGAATGAGTTACGGGTTTGCAACCATAACTGACAGCACCTCGAACTGTAACTTACATTTATTGTGGTCTCGTATATCATTACCCAGAGATATAGTTTTATGTACTTCCTAATCTGTCCTTATGATTTATTTTGATGGGCAAGGTACCAAACCAAACATTTTGGGACTTTAGTGAAAGACTAGTATTTCCTTCCAAACAGCCAGCAGCCGTTATGGTAATGCTATTAACCGTTTCTGGCAAATGCCACCCTTTTCGAGTTGTTTGTTTCATTGGCTATAGATTGTCTTCCTATGTGGAAAAGTATTTTCCCAACTCAGCAATAGATAGTTTTGAGTTGAGAGAGAGAGAGAGAGAGAGAGAGAGAGAGAGAGAGAGAGAGAGAGAGAGAGAGAGAGAGAGAGGTTGGTTTATTTCTATGTAGGGAGTTAAATATTGCTTTGTAAATTATTCACTTTTCCTAAATTAATTTTTTCCCATTCCTAAATTAAAGTTTCCATTGCTACTTAATCCATCATATGTATTGTATATTTCCCTAAACAATATAATTAATTAGATAGATAGATAGATAGATAGATAGATAGATAGATAGATAGAAGGGGGTGGGTGGGGATAGATAGATAGATAGATACTTTGCTTTAAAACAAGAAATATTTTTAAAAAAACAATCTTTGTATTAAAATCTTTAGCTGTTTCTGGAGTTCATTTTTCAGGGATATTTTGATCATTTTATTTTCTTCACTTTTTGTCTGTACTACGGATCTCACAGCTTTTGCTTTCCTCCTCTAAAGGATTTATTTGCTGTTGTGATGCTAAATGTTATACACTGTTCAGTAATATTTTATCCTTTGTGTAACTCTTTCTGAGGAGCAAACAATCAACCTATAAGTAATTGCGGGGTAGCAAGGAAAATAACTCTAAATATATGTATTTATAATGCAATATATAAGTAATATACACGTTATTGAGCATGGGGAGAGATCGGTGTTATTAAAATTACTATTTCAAACTTCAGGACTTTTTCATAAAGTTTAATTCTGATGCGCTCGTTGTGACAGCTGTCACTCAATTCTGTTTGGGTCTGTTTAGTCACTCATAATATCTGTGTTATTATTTTTTCAGCTAAACAGTTTCATTTCTCTGGGGCTCAGATGTTAACTCCCATCCATCCCCCCCACCCTCCTCTGAATGATTATTTATGCCTCATACTTATTGCTTCTCAGGAAAAGTGAAATTATTAAGGACAATATACCTCTGGAAAAAAATTGCCCCAAAGATAGCCAACTTCTCTAGGAAATAGAGCAGAATATAACTAAAGTCGAGTTTCAAAGAAAGAGGAGTGCATAGTAAATAGTCTCACAAGACCATAAAATACGAATTGTTACACAAGCAAAAGGGTATGCTACAGCATGGGATAGAAGAATTAATTTGTTACAAGGTATCAAAAATATTTTAAGGTAAATCTTTCCCTATACTTCTCTTTTTTAAAGGAAGTATGTTGTTTCAACCAACCCCTTCCCCACACCCAAGCTCACTCCTCCATAGAGCGCTCCCCTCTGCTTACTACTCGTGAACCTCACTGAATCACACCTTCATACATTTATTTTCAATTCATTAAATTATTATTAAGCAGAAACTTTAACAGGCTTAAAGGGCTTTGCAGCTTTTGCGTGCAAGTTTCCCTGGAGTATAATAGCCTTGTAAATTAAAAGTATACACGCAGAATTACAAGTAAATGAATATACACCCAACCACATACACTTGGAAAATTAAAAGTATATGCACACGCACACACAAAAATACATACAGAAAGACATCCACCGGCATATATATGAATAATTAAGAGTAGATGCTTACATACAAATATACATACACCCACGTGTTTATGCTCATGTCCGCCTTTTACATATACATTCATCTGTACAAAACCTCACACATAGAGAAAAAGAATTAAGACACCCACACCCACACAGCCTGGAAGTTGGTTAACCTTCCGAAACGCTGCGAGACCCAAAAAGGAGAAGCAACCTGCTATCAGGATTGTCCATGAAATTCTGGTTATTTTATTTTCAATGACTAGATACAGTTTGGCTTACTTCTGGGGCGTGCATGCAGCAAAACGTCTCTCTGGCTTCTCTGAAATCCCCCAAAACCAGTTCCCCTGAAGTACCTATAAATATTTAAAGAAGACCCAATAAAGTGTTTACTCGCAGGTTTGCTTTGCATTAGCTAGGTCATGACCCCAAGTTTGGACAGCAGGACAAAGGAGCTTTGACTAGGGTCTTGAAGTCTCATGTTAGGGAACGGCATAATCCCAAAGTTATTGTTTGAACCAGCAGGTTAATTTACTTGTTTGGCAACAGCTCTGAAGTCTGGATGTATAACTTTATCTGCCCCATGTCTCTAGCCTCATCAAGGGCTACTTAGACTCATCTCTTATTAAAGTATCCAGATTAGATGATTGTTACAGGGTTACAATTTACTTCCTATTAGACTCCAATAAGTCTAAAAAAATGAGTCTAAACTGCATAATAACAAGTAACTCCTTAAAAATGTTGCTAAGGAAAATACCTTCTATACACTTTCCAGACTATGGAGGTCCTGGCAGGTAAAAAGTTCGATCCCTCCACGGGCCATGTTTATTTCAATGGGTACATAACAGCTATCCTAGTTTGTAGAATACTTTCAGTCAATTGGGGGGCGGGGGAGGCTGAGGGGAAACAAACAAACAAAACCCTTAAGTCAGAGGCAAACCCTCGTTGACTCAAACTCACGTCCTAGGTGTCTCTATGTTGCAGAGGATACACGACACTAATTCATTTTAATTTAACACTTTCTTGGGAGGTGGGGTGGGATAACAGTCTGGCATGATCCTTGGGCAGTTTCCCAACTATAAGCATGTAAAATAAAGCCTATGGTGCCTATAAGACGACGTTAACTGCAGCTGGAGAATTATTTTGCCAGCACCCTGTTTGAAAGAGTGAACTAATCGTGTTCTTATTCTTTTTTTTAAAAAAAGCTTTGGTTTAGATTCTTTTCCTTCTTTAAAACCCAAAGGAACAGATGGCAAAGCTGAGTTTAAAGTTGTATAAACTTCACCCCGGTGCTAGCATGCCGTTTGCATGGGCCTCTGTGGGCAGCGAATGTATAAAGTTTGCTTTTGATAACAATATTTATATATTCAGTATACAGAACTGACCCTGGGTGTATATACAGAGAGATAGCTTTGTAAAAGGGGCATGAGCCTGAAATGGGCTAAATGTTTTAGGACTGGGTTTTAAAGAGACCTGACTTCGTCGTGGGCATATTTAATAAGGGAAATGCTTATTTAAAAAAATGCTGATGATGTGAAGGAAAAAAAGGCCAATGAGAAGCTAAACCCCATATTTGTCAAAAAACAAAACAAAACAAAAACCCCCACACAAAACCCCCACACCTGTCAAGTAGTTTGTTTCAGATTTTTATTCTCTCTCTTTTCACAAAACTAGAGCTGCTTTCAGGGGAGAGAAACACAGGAGGAAAAGTGGAAATGACATTACTGTATGGGAAGAGAATGACCAGTGATTTGGATAGTAATGGCTTGATGCTACTGAGAGGCTTCTTTCCCTGAATGAGCTGCCTTTTGATGGTGAATGTTTTAATATCAAGTTTACAATATAAATCTTGGGTGGCATAAATCGACCGATACATACAAATGTAGTCCCCCCATGCTGGTCATCTTAACCTTTCCTTTCCTCTCCAAGGATTTTCGGAGAGTTAGAAAATGCTGGACTGGCTTTGCTGTTACTATCCGCGCCACTCGTGAAGAAATACAGTATTGAGAAATGTTTATACTCCCCGGCGCGAAACATCAAGATCTGTATTTTTAAAAAATCTGAACAGTTCTCCTCTCTATCTGGAAACCATCTTTCTGGGTACGAAGAAACTTTTTCCCTAATATGGGTAGAAAAGTCTTAGAACCAGCAGCATAAAGGTTATTGTGAAGATAAACCTCCAATGTGAGTGTGTGCTTGTCAGAGTGTGTTTGTGTGCCTGCATGTCTATATGTCTGCTGTGTGTGTTGGTGTGTGCATGCCTTTGTGTGACTGTATGTCTGTCTGCCTGGTTTTGTGAGTGCCTCTGGATGTTTAGGAGTGTTTGTGTGCCTGACTTTGTGTATATGCTGCATGCAGATGTCTGTCTCTCTGCGTGTGTGTGTTTGGGAATGTGCATGTATGCTTGTTTGTATGTCTGTGACTATGGGTGTGTGCTTGTGTTTGCACGTGTGTGTTCTGCGTTTGGAGAGTGTCGCAGAACAGAGCCAAGGGTTGGCCTGACCATTGTAAAGAGGGAATTCCTTGAAAAGACTTCACATGGGTATCTGGCAGAGGCAAGCTGTAAATCCAACTGTTTTATAGCCCCGGCAGCAGATGTTTTAAAGCGCACTTTCCCCCCTTGGATTACTGTTTATCACAGAACTTCTAGGCCTGCGATCTATCGACCTTTTCTTCTTAGGGGTAGTGAGCGGGTTTGTTTTGGTTGTATTAGTTCCATTTGATTGCTAACCCCTTTATCAAATGGCTTCTTTTAAGATCTTTACCCTAAAACAGCCCCTCTTGATTCCCCGCGGATGGCGATTAACTATGGCAAGGGATTGCCTTCTTCTGTCTCCTGCTTTCCATATTTGCAAATTAAGTGCTTCTGTGATCCGATCAGACCTTCATTACGGGGGTGGGAGAGGAGCGTTTTGAGGTAGGGGAAGGGCGTGGGTGCCTAAAGTCACATTAGTCTCCATGGGGCGAGCAAGCCCGGCTGACGTGTTATGAAAAGCTTGAACGTGCTGTGTATACCCTCCCTAACCCATCCATTCTCCTTTGGCTAGCCCTCTCTATTGTTGGCTGAGCTGGGATGGACCCCACCCTTATAAATAGAATCCATGTGGCCAGAAGAATCCGAGGCGTTTTGCCTTGGGGGTTAATGGGGGAAGGTGGTGGATGTCTGATGCCTCTGTCCTATCAATCCGTGGCTGGTAGGCATGGCAGAGAACCGGCTTTACTGCTCGCTCTTTTAAAGCTTTAGCATATGCCAGGGTTGTTTGGAGGCCAAGGCTTGGAGATAGCTGAGGATCAGTAGGTTAAATTGTGTGTGTTGTGTGTGTGCGAGTGAGAGAGAGAGGTTGTAGACTTAAATTTAATTCCATTGTTTCTTATAACAAGGTTCCTTTGAAAGAGCTAGAAAAGGCCCCACCAAGTAATCAACAAACAAAATAGTAACAAGTATCAGAGGGTAGCCGTGTTAGCCTGGATCTGTAAAAGCAGCAAAGAATCCTGTGGCACCTTATAGTCTGTTAGCCTGTAAGGTGCCACAGGATTCTTTGCTGCCAAAATAGTAACACTGTCCCTTCGCGTCTATGTCCTTGTAGCACAGGGGGCTCTCCGGCTTAGCTGTATCCATCACCGCTTCTCTTTCACTCTGGTAACTGCGAGCGATTTTCGTAATGACTTGCAAGAAGGTTGTAACGAACGATGAGGGCTCAGCAGAGTCCTCCGGTGAACTGTGGGCAAGTGTCACTTTGCAAGCTGACACCCGCCGCAGCAAACGCGAGCCTCTGCGGTCCGATTGCAGTTCTCCAAGTTTTGCGCGAGCCGCACGCGCTTATTATTTTTGGCTAATAAAGAGCAAGACCGTTAGAAACAAATACCCAATGAATGTAAACAAGACACTTGTGGTCTCAGTCACCATGACGATTAGAATCCGCAGCATCCAAACCCACACCCTGCTCTCTCGGAGAGGTTTATATAGTTGGTGGGAGTGCTAAAACCCTACGAGGCATACGGTATTTATCTTGGTTAACCCTGGTGCTTTTATTAACCTTGGTGCTTCCAAGGAATCTGAGGACCCTCCCCGCCCCCGGAATTAATCGAACCGGACAAGAACAGAGTTGGTTTAGATTTCGCAGCTGATGTTTCTGTTCAAATACTTGGAAAGGAAGAAAAACAACAACCCAACCCCATAATAATTATAATAAAAGCTTCAAAATCTAGCTGGGTTTCTTCTATTTAGAAAACAAACACCAGCAACCGGCCCAGTGGTTGCACCTATGCGTTCAAGAGCAATGTGATTATACGCGTCCTACGAGGACTTTGCTCTCATAAAGTTAACTTAAGACAGGCCACTTTCTGCCGAGGGGCAGCCAAGCCAAATGCGAGCCTCGAGAAATCTACGGTGGAATCACTTGAAATCGAAAATCTTCGGAGAAAAAGGCGAAATGCCTGGTCATCTATATGGGCTAAAATACGCACAGAGAAGAACAGAAGAGACAATAGTTTCCCTATTAAAAGCTGCTGGATGCTCCCCCCCCAAAAAAAAGGGGGGGCTGCATTCATTTATATGATTCAGTGCTGTTTAAATAATAATGTGGTCTTGGCAAAAAAATGGACCCCATTGCCAATTTTCTCTTCTCACCCAGATAGAGCGAAGTGATACTATCTCTGTATTTACAGTTCAATGGCTTGAATACTTAATTTAGTCTATTTTTCGGAACACTCCGTATACCCATAAATCTGCCAGGCTTTTTCTGTTACAATGCCAGCAAATAAAGAGGACATTGACTTCCAAAGCAGCTACGGTCCAAATAACTAACAGAGATAATCTATAAAACTGATTTGGAAGCAAAGGAATGAGATGAGTTCCTTAAGTCTAATCACTCCGACACTATAAACAAATGGCTATAACCTTCGGAAATTAAGTTTGCTTTAATAACCTTTCATAAACAGACTTCTGTCTTGGTGGCTGCAGAAATTATCCTGGCTGGGCATTTCATGCCATACATCATACGGTGGGGACTGGGGAGTGGGGAGAGGTTTCCTGCACTCTGTAATTGTATTGGGGTCTGTTTCTGGGCCGAAAGCTTGGCTTTACCCAGGCAAGTAAAACCATGGAAGTCAGGGTTTTACTCTTCTTGTGAGGAATGTGGAGGAGGATTATCTATCTATATATCTGTGAAAGAAAGAAAGAAAGAAAGAAAGAAAGAAAGAAAGAAAGAAAGAAAAATTTGCCCATGCAGAAACAAGAAATTCCCTGGTATGGTGTGACTGCTTGTGAATACAGAGTCATAGATGGCTGTTACCTCACCCCTTTAACTGTAGACATGATCTCAATCTATTGAACACCAAAAGAGTAACACACAGCTTTTCCATGAGCAACTCCCTAGGAATTAGATCCAAGCAGCCAGATCCTGGATTCACCTATGTGCTGAAGTATACCAAACAAAGGGGTGCTTATTTCAAAGGCCTGAACGTGCATAATGGTCAGATGTTTCCCTCGAGCCCCTGGGTTTTTGTGTATGACTGTGTATGTATTGGAGATGACTCTCAAAAGCTTGCATTCTACCCAATTTAGTCTTGGGAGATGGAAAGAGCCCCTTCGATATGGGGCCCTAGACGGTGGCTGTTCTGCTTAGGAGATAGCTTCTTATTGGTCAGTGGTGATCTGTGAAATGGAGTTTTTTATTTTAATTCTGCCAGATCTGCCCTAACCCAAAGGTCGGAATTTAAACGCGCCTTGAATGAGGGCCAGCTGAAGATGACACTTGAATGTTGCAACTTCACTGCGGGCATTCTTCCAAAAACAATTTCTTCATCATCTCAAGTTTCAAGAAGGCCTCTCTTCTCCCCCACCCCACACTTAGATAGGAGGGGGGGGTGGAGGCACCCTTCTCTTTGGATGAGATGAGCACTGTCTTAGGAAGAGCCAGAGATGCAGTGGTGAGCTCTTCCCCAGTCCGGGGCTTTGTCTGGCTGAATACGTTAAACAAGGGCACCCAGGGGTCATGCACTAGTGGAGCAAGCTCCATGCTTCCAAATAAGCCCATTTCCACTGGTGTCAGAGCTCACCACTTCAGGATGGGGGAGATGGGACTGAGGCTGCAGTACAGGCCTCTAAATGCAGTGAGGTGGCGGGAGTGGGGATGGGGGTAGATTGTGCCCTTCAGGTTTCAGGATTGGCATCAAGTGGTAGGTCCTGCATAAAGGCAAATTTGCACTCCTGGCTTAGGCGATGACATCTCCATTGAAGTCGAAGGGAGGTTGCTAGGAATGGCTCAGATTCAGGTGCTAGAATATTAAATTGAAATGGCTATTGGTATTTCCCTGTTCCATACAGAGCTTGCCTAGATGCTCCCCACCCCACAGCCAGACAACTGTGTCCTCTTTGTTGCATGTAGAACCCTCTATTGCAAACTCTTACTGGGGAAAAGGTCATCAGTGTACTGCAAAATCAGTGTCTAAATGCTGCTGTGCACACGTGTGGTTGTGTATGGTATGGAGTAGATAGGTGCCTGAGTGTGTTTGGGTATGGTCATGTGTGTGTTTTGGTACTTGTGTATGTTTTGTGTATAGAATATGTATTTGTGTATGGTATGTATGTGTGTTGGTGTCTGTGTGGGTGTTTGTATATGTTATGTATGTACATTTTTGTGAATATGTGTGTTTACGTTTGGTGTATGTATGAGTGTGCCTGTGAGATATATATGTACATGGGTTTAGGTATATGTGTGGGGAGGTGTGTGTGTGTAAGGACATAAGAACGGCCACACTGGGTCAGACCAAAGGTCCATCTAGCCCAGTATCCTGTCTTCTGACAGCGACCAATGCCATATGCTTCAGAGGGAATGAACAGAAAAGGTAATTATCAAGTGATCCATTCCCTGTCACCCATTCCCAGCTTCTGGCAAATACAGGCTAAGGATACCAACAGCCATCGATGGACCTATCTTTCATGAATTTATCTAGTTCTTTTCTGAACTCTTTGTAGTCGTGGCCTTGACAACATCTTCTGGTAAAGAGTTCCATAGGTTGACTGTGTGTTGCATGAAGAGACACTTCCTTTTGTTTGTTTTAAACCTGCTGCCTATTAATTTCATTTGGTGACCCCTAGTTCTTGTGTTATGAGAAGGAGTAAATAACACTTCCTTATTTACTCTCTCCACACCAGTCATTATTTTATAGACCTTGATCATATCCCCCCTTAGTCGTCTCTTTTCCAAGCTGAAAAGTCCCAGTCTTATTAATCTCTCCTCATATGGAAGGTGTTCCATACCCTTAATCATGTTGTTGCCCTTTTGTGAACCTTTTCCAATTTTGAGATTCTCATTTGAGATATATATTTAATAGGTATATTTATTTATGGTCCATGGGTATGGATGTTTGCGCTGGTGTCTGCAAATGTTTTGAGTATGTGTGTGTATTTGTGTTCAATGTGCATGTGTAAGCATATGTATTTGTGTATAGTGTGTGTGTAAATATGTGAATGTGTGTATTTGCTTATGATATATGTGTGCCTGTTTGTGTGTGTGTGTTCATGAGTATGTGTGCATGGTGTAGGTGTGTGTGTCTTATGGTATGAGTGTGAGAGTGTGTGTGTGTGTGCGGGAATGTATTTGTGTGGTGATGAGAGTTTGTGTATGGTAAGTTTAGGCAGGCAGTATGGGAAGCAGGTAAAGAATTTTGTCTCCATTTCAAGGTAATGTTTATCACTAAAGTTACCGTCTAACTATAAATTTCCATAAAGCTCCATTTCCATCATACCCCTTTCCTATGGAATTTATGTCAAAAGAATCCTGAAAGCAAAACTACCTGTATGGGCTGACACACTGGCCAGACAGGGTGTGTCAGTTCTCTGTGCATGGGAGAAAAATTATTAACCCAAACCCTAATGAGATTGAACTAAACTGTAAAACTGTATAAACATCCAGATTACTGAGGACAACACCTTTGATCTCTGGGCCCTTTCACTGAAATTTACCACTAACCTCTTTGATGCACTTCTTCAAAGATGTGGAAATTTTGGGGTGAAACCCTGGAGCCATTGAAATCAATGGGAGTATTTTGTCACTGACTTCAATGGAGCCAGAATCTCCCCCGACCCCCATATTTTGCAGATGTTTGGGACCATTAGATTGAAAAGTACTTACGCAGCGGGTTTGATTAAGGAAAAAGAAAGGCCACATTCCTCAGCTAATGTAAATCACCATAAATCCAGTGGAGTTCCAGCGACTCCCATTCTGTATGGAAGACTTGGTTGTATAGAATTGGATTTGTTTTACTTGAAGTTAAAAAAAATCCAGAATATTTTTGTTGTGGCTCTCCCCCGCCCCCGCCCCCCAGCAAGAAATTATTAAATGACCAGACACCGCTTGTTTGCAGTGTTTTAGCCACCTTGGTCCCAGGATATGAGAGAGACAAGGTGGGGGAGGTAATATATATTATTGGACCAACTTTTGTTGGTGAAAGAGACAAGCTTTTCAGCTCCATAAAGCTCTTCTTCAGGCTCCTCGGAGCAAGTCATCTTGTCTCTTCCACCAACAGAAGTAGGTCCAGTAAAAGCTATTGCTTCATCCACCTTGTCTCGCTCAAAGCACCATTTGTCCGAGATATTGTATTCACTTCTGTAGGGGAGAGTTGTTTTCAATGTAGTCAGTATTTTCTGGACTAGTTTGGAAATCAGAGGGGAAGAGCAAGTGAATTGATTGAATTCATTGCGTTGAATGATGAAACAAAAGAAATAATCAGACATTTATTATTATTAATATTGTTGCTGGTGTTGTGCCAACAGTTCCAAACAGTTTACAGTCTCAATAACCCTGAAGATAGGAGGGGAAACTGAGGCACAAGGAGGTGGTTCCCCCCCAGTCTGTTTTGCTGAACAGTGACTGCAGGATAGAACCCCAGATTTCTGTGAAAATAATGGCATTGGCCCCTGGTTCAGCATAAACACCGAGGCACTTGCTTAAGTCCCATTGATTCCTGTGCATTTAAGCACCTGATCAGACATAAGCACCAGCTTAAGTGTTTTACACCTGCTTAAGCGTAAACCCACACTTATGTTCTTTGTTTGATCAGATCCTTAGAGAGCTAAGGAAGTAGCTAAGTGGCATTGCCTGGGCAAACACATTTCAGCTAGGCATGTCTAAAGCCATTTGACCCCCAAAGTCAGCTCTTGTCAAGAAAATATCCAGGATTCTAAAGAATGGATGGGGAAAAAATGAAATACCTGGAAAGCAGAATACATTTTTAACTTTCATGTGACAGCATTTATTTACACACACACACACACACACACACACCCCGATGCACCTACAGACTGTCTATGGAGAGTGAAAGAAATACTAGGAAAACAGAAATACTAGGAGGTCGAGAATGCCTGCACTAGAAAGTTAGACACCATAATAACTTAGCAAATATAGTGGCCCCAGCCAAGCGTTGATCTCTTTAAGAGCTGGAGCCAAGGATGCAGTAAACTTAGATGATAAAAAATTAGTATGTAAAATAATAGAGTGAAATACAATTTCCCTGAATACCACTTTCCTTTCATTACCCTTTGACTGGCTGGGACTTTAAAAGATGTACCCCAGCCATTTTCTTTAACTGCTTCATGATCCAGACCTAATGAATTTGCTTTGCTACCAATAAATCAGAATCAGTGTTTTCTCTTCAATTTTGTATTTCTAATTTCTTGGGGAGAGTCGCCAAAGAGTGCTACTGCCACAAGTTAGCAAAGTAACACGCTATTATTAGCAATCAGCACACTTTATAATGTTACAGAGCACCATGGGTTTTGCAGCTGGAAGAGTTTGCAAATTACAGATTATATGTTTGCTGTGTCCTGTGAAATGTGGAGCACTGCAAGATTTTAAACTGCTGTATATATATGAAGCTGCTAAAGAAACAACAGCGATTATTTCCCCCATGGGGACCATAGCAGAGGGGCCGCAATGCCCTTTGATTAAAAGTAACTTCAGTGGAATAGAATATGATGATCCTTAGAAATTGCTTCCTGACATTTTCCTGTCTCAGTGGAATCTGATCAATACAGTATGTATGATGAGATTCGTGGATTTCCCACATCTGTTTCCATAGCTGTCTTAGAAACGCCATGGATGCTATAGATATGTGGTGGTGGTGGTGGTGTTGTTGGAGGTGGTGGTGGTGGTGGTGTGTGTGTGTGTGTGTGTGAGAGAGAGAGAGAGAGAGAGAGAGATCTACTGGTTACTTCCCCCTCCAAAGACTAAGCGGGAAGGAACATACAACATACCATATCAGAGAATGACATTTGTAATTCTCCTTGTGTGTGGAAACCGAATTTGTTGAGTGTGCATTTTCTTTTCTTTTCTCCCCTCCTCTTTTTTTCTTTTTTCCTTCTGTGCCAAAGCTGGTTACTGATGTCTCCTCTCCATGACTTCTTGCTGCTTGGCTCCTACTCAGATCCTGCACTGAAGGCATTTATCATTCTACATCACAAGGTGGCTCCTCGATTTAACTTCAGAACCAGTTCTCTGGGGAATATTTAGGGCATATGTAGTGTGTTGGTGTGGGGGGACTAGCCACATTTTTTTATTTTTTATCTTTATGCAAAATAGATGTACAAAAACACCCCATGCCACTGTCTAACATAAACAAATTACTTTTATAGTTCCATGAAAACAACCCCCACAGGATCAGAATTTCCTGGGAACAGGGGGGAATAAAAAGAAGGCAATGCATCCAAAGAAAATACATTCTGCATTAGCTCAGATCTTTTTTATGGAAACAAAACAATAACATTCTGTGATAGAGCAAGTTTGCTGTGAAAATAGGCCCATGAACAAATACAACAAAACTACCGTTTATCGAATTTAAAAATGATCTTTAATGAACACAAGCACATAAGAGAGGAGAAAGCCGGTTTCCATCAACTCCAAAACTTTGATCAGTGGCAAGGGGCTGGGAAGGAGGAGATTTTTTTTTGCAGAATATACACTTCATTTCTTGCAAAGAATCGCCTCTGAAGAATTAGCAGGTTATGCAATTTTTTTTAACCAAGATCCCAGTTCTCATGCCTATACATCCTTTACAAGGAGCATAACAATGACTCACTAACATGATCTTTGGTTGTGGTGCAGGAATTTACTTTCCAAGTGCAGGGAACTAGAAGTGAAATTAACCAGACTTTGAGCTGAGAATTCGGGATCACGTGAGCTGAAAGAGCACAGCCGAGTTCCATAAAGTGGTTTAGGGGAACAGACTCTTGTGCTCTGGTCCAGAGTCGTCCCGCTCCTCCTCCCCTCCCCCGTAGTCCAGATCTTGAGAGGAGAGGGGAGACTTCCCTCCTCTGGATGCTCTGAAGCAAGAGACTTTACCTCTCTGGAAGTGTCCGGAGTGTAGAAAAGACTGTGAGGTATTTAAGGCACTCCAGACAATTGCTCATTCTGTACTGAATTATTACGCTGCTGAGCCAAAGGTCATTAGAAAGGATAAGGGCAGCCATAAAACCGGCACAACTAGCATGCTTTTCCTACAGAGATTATCATTATTGGCTTATTAATACACGATAATTTTGAATTATACACGGCAATAAATAGGAGAGGGTTGACTCGTGGCTTTAAATATTTTATGAATCTCAAAGCGAGCATTTTAAACCACACCATGTGCCTCCGAATCATTGGAAGGACTCTACTTTCCTCTCTGGTCCAAGGTTTTTTATTTTTGCTTTGTTTTCTTCAAATAACAAAACAGAAGTGGTTTAAAGAGCAATCGAATGGAAGCTTGCAACATCTGAAGAGGGAAAGAAGTGCATTTAGGAAGCTCCAAAAATAGCATGTTTGGTCTTAAGTGGTTACCACTCCCTGTCTGAAATCCTGAAATTAGATGTTGTGATGCAAAAGAGAGGAAAAAAAAAGAGAGAGAGAAATCACTCTATAGTTGCGTTCAAAATGCAATTTGCAATACACTCTGTCATTCCAAAACTCGGAGGCGATTTCAGTGTTAAAGCTACCCTTTGATCACCCACTGGCTAGGAGGAACCAGACGAAAATAAATAGATGAGCTGTTCTCTCATTTCTTAACCCCAAGAATAGAAATTGTAGCGTGTGCCAACGCTAATCACACTTTAAAAGAAACACCCCCCTTCTAGAATATTTTGGGAAGTTTTTCGATTCAATAATATCAGAGATCAGTTTTCTAATTTATATATTGCTCTCTGACATTTAAGAGCCCTGGTGATGAAATATACGTCCTCAAACGCCTCCAAGCACCATAACTCTGCCAAAACACAAAGTTCATTCAGGGGAAAACCAATAATAAGAACAACAGTAAGTAGGAATTTAAACAATATTTTAAATTCAAGCTCACATGCATCAATTCTTCAGTAATCCCCGCCACACCTTTCACTGAAATATATTTGAGGGGCTTCACTGAGTAGAAAATAATATCCGGACTGCCTTTTATGTGACACAAATAAACTTAATGGGCACGGAAATATGTTAGTAAAACTGTACACATGCACTCGACAGCGAAGGTAACTTTCAGGCACGGATTGGCCTGCAGACATCAAGAAATACAGTGTCTAGCCAACAAAAACTTCAGTTATGTTTAATGAATCATATGCTTAAATCACATAATTATAGGGGAAAGCTTTTTTTTAAACAATCTTGATTAAAATAGAATTATTTTTCCACAAATAAATCGGAAATATGCATATTTCCCCCTCCCCCATCCTAACCTCCTTTCCCCCAACCCAAAGTATCTGCGGCCAAATTATTCTTCCAAGAGTAAATCTTCTTCTACAGATGAACAGTATATAGCAGTACCTTTCCTTTAAGTGTGTAATCTTCATTGCACACAACATACACACATACAGCACCCCGGAGCGAATCCTGTCCAGATTTAATATATTTTAAAAATACACTCACATAAAAATTTTACCAGACTGTCTGGCCTTTCCTCTAGAAAGCGATCATATACAAATACCTTTAGCACAGCAATCATAAATATTGTTGTCTTTCTAAAACAAGGATTTCCTCTTATTCCACCATCTTCTTCCAAGCAAGAAGCACTCTTTGCGCTGGCACAAGACTAATTTAATTAACAGAGTCGAACCCGAACCTGGGGGGGGAGGGGAAATAATACAAAGTTAGCTTCTTAGCTCAACTCATGGGATGCAGTATCTTCATTGTTTCTTTGTTAGAGTTCGCATCAGCGCGAGAGGAACATCTCTTTCCCCCAAAACGAAACTTTCTTTTCCCACCCCCTCTCTTGTGCCTGGGCTCTGAATCCAATCATTCTTCATCATCTTGCTGTAGGAGCTGGAACTCTGCTTAGCTTTGTATAGAGTCTTTTGTGCGTGCGTGTGTGTGTGTGTGTGTGTGTTCAGCCGCTGTCCTCTTGACTGAGGCGTGGGCAGAGAAATAACACAGACACGGACACAACCCACAACACGAGCATTTTAGGAAAAGTTGCGGACTTGGTAGGAATCTCTCTCCCATAACCTGGGTTTTTAAAAAAGACTCCTTGATGTATTAAGTGATGCAGAGACTAGGGTGTTTTTTTTTCTTCCTTCCCCCTCCTTGTTTACAGCTACAGAAGGCAAAAGAGTCATAAATCTTAGGGCAGCCTACAGAGACAAGTACATTTGTATGCATCGTTAGAACTAGCTAATACCTAAACCCATTAGCAGACCGTGTAGAGTTCGAGTTTCCGGTGTACATTAACTTACAGTTAAATTCTGGAGGAAAGGGCATTGTGAATTAACATAAACTATATCCATCACATAGTTTGTCATATTAGATTAGTCAACCATGGATTTTTGTGTGTCTGCGTGTTAAACTTTTTTTTTTGAAGCCTTCCAGCGCTGTGTTAATTTCAGACAAGGGGCTGCCTTTTTTGCATAACTGCCATAAAACATATATCAGGATCTTTTTTAAAAAGTACAGGCACCCCAATTACTGTGCATATTAAACAAGAAATCGCAGTGATGTGGGGGAGAATGAAATCAAGAAATGTCAATGAGGAGATTGGACCAAGGAAAGAAAGACTGACTATCTATCTATCTATCTATGCCCATACACACTCTTCTATCTATCTATCTATCTATCTATCTATCTATCTATCTATCTATCTATCTATCTATCTATCTATCTATCTATCTATCTATCTATTTAACCCCATACACACCCTTCTATCTATCTATCTAACCCCATACACACCCTTCTATCTATCTATCTATCTATCTATCTATCTATCTATCTATCTATCTATCTATCTATCTATCTATCTATCTATCTATCTATCTAACCCCATACACACCCTTCTATCTATCTATCTATCTATCTATCTATCTATCTATCTATCTATCTATCTAACCCCATACACACCCCTCTATCTATCTATCTATCTATCTATCTATCTATCTATCTATCTATCTATCTATCTATCTATCTGGGACCAGTCTCTCTCTCTCTCGCTCGCTCGCTCTCTCAACAAGAAAGAAAGTCCTTCATTAGCAAGAAGGTGGCGAGGGCTTCAGAAAAGAAATGGATCCTTTAAGGCAAAGCACACTGGAACCTAATGGTGGAAAGAGCCAAACTATGAGACCAATACACAAGCAAAACTGTATTTTTTATTTTTATTTTATTTTTGTAAATTTCTTTCACCATTAGTCGATGGATTCCACTGCACGTAAGGGACCTTTTTCGCTGAGATCCATTATGGTGCCTATTTCGTTCCACTAATCAATGTTTTTGTGTCTTCATTCCACTTGCCCTGGCTCCCCAGCTTTGCTCGAAAGACGCTGGGTTTGTTCCCATATTGCTGCTGATACCTCTCCCTTCCACCCCCACTGCACCATCATAATATGCACCACAGACATAATGTCACCCCCAGCGTTGCTTTGAAAAATCCCCTCTTGCTTCGCCTATATTCACAGATTCCCCCCTCCCTCTTTCTTCCTCCCTCTCTCGTCCTCTCCGCCCGCCCCCCCCCCCGGGTTTGGGTTGCACATAGATTATCTGAACTTTTGTTGTTCGCTTTTCCTCCTTCGCCCGTGAAAGCGTTAAAGGTACGGGACTGGCACTCGCGTCCAACAGCAGGCTTTTGTAAGGATGATTTATTGCCTCAATCTTGGTTCACCCAGAGTTCACATGGATTTGCTGCTGCTGAGGGCTAAAAGATGGTCTCCCTTGACAAGTGTGACTATTGGAAATGCCTCTTTTCTCTCCCTCTCTCGCCCTCTCTCTCTGCTGGGCTTCTAAAGTGTAAAATGGTTTATAATTGAGAATGAGTTCTGCTTGTGTGTGTGTGTGTGCGTGCGTGCGTGCGTGCGTGATACACCACTATGAATATCACTGCTAAGCCAACACAATCTGCGTGGGAAGTCTGCTACCTGTGATCGGGCACAGATCCCAATTTTTTAAAAAAAGAAGAAGAAGCGCACATATTTTTTTTTAATGGGATCTGTGCCCAGTCATGGGTAGCTGACTTCCCATGCAGATCGTGTTGGCTTTGCAATGATGTTCAGACAAAAGGCTCTTATTGCTTTTTGATGCACGCACACGCACCGTGGAAGTTATGGCCTGGTGTTTGTGGGAGAATGAGATTTCCAAATCTTCTTTGTTAGGGGGTTGAGGAGGAATTGTTACTAATCTGGACTGCGATGGGGGTTAGTGCGGTTAATCTGGGTGTGATTAGCCCGAGAGCCCTTGTATCTCTTTATTTCAGGGGAATTACTCAGTTACCAACAACAGCAAATCCCCTCTTCTTCCCTCTCCCCCCCCCCTCGGTTTAAAACAAGTAAAATAATTTATTAAATGCATCGAGGTCTTAAACTCCTGCAGACGCATCAACCATAGATTACACAACGTGACCTGCCTTCCAATGCTCCTGATCCCCCACAGATACCAAAAAAGAAAGGAGGGAACAAAGGGAGACCCAATCCCCTTTTACAAGGCACCTCTTTCTAACCCCCTCCCCCTTTTATATTTGCAGCGGAAACGTTATTTTTTCTATATCGAAATTTGTTTGTACTTTGAACATCCGCCTTCATTTGCCTGTAAAATAACCCTTGTGGTAATGCTAATAAGATGCAAATTTTATAGAGCGCTAATCGCTTTTTCTTAATTTACGCTTCAAGGAAATGAGGAGCCTTATCTAAAAACATTTAAATAGAGCCAGCCAGGTGCATGAGCTGTTTGCTATTTCTAACTATCCCCTTCATCTGTCTCTATATATCTAGATGAGTATGGGTGCTGGTGTGGTGTGTGTATGCAGAGAAATTATATAGAGTATAGACTATATATATATATATATATATATATATATATATATATATATATATATATATATATATATATATATATATATATATATATATATGCTTCTGTGTTTCTAGATGCACAAGAGTGAATGTGGGTATGTATATAGTTATACACTACATAGCGACTCTATATAGTATAGATCATATATATTTATGTCTCTGTATCTAGATATACGTGAGTGATCTTGTGTGATTGTGTTTATTTATAATCATAGACTACATATAAAGAGATTATATATATAACATAGATTCTGTATGTGTATGTCTATATATCTAGGAGTGTATGTGTAATTTTGTGTATGCTTTGTGTGTGCCTATAATCACAGGCTATATACAGTGGTATGTATGGGGTAGAGACTGTATATATCTCTATATATCCAGATGTGTATGCCTGGTTGTATGTATGTGTATAGTCAGAGACTGCATAGAGGCTATATATACACTATATATCATATATCTTCATTTTATTAAAAGCCATTTGGAAACTATTTTAGGTGGTTGTACTTTTCTAAAACGTTTTCAGTGACCGGCTTAATCCTTCAAAGCTGTGGAAGAGTCACAAGAAAGATGATGGAAATATTTTCAGTGATATATAAATGAATAACCCAGAGTAGGCTAACTTCTCCTGCTTATTGACGCCATCAGTCCTATTCAGGTGAAGTTTTATTCCTGGAAAAATAATGAAGCATTAACGCTATTTCAATATTTTTAATTTGCCTCATCTAAATCTTTAGCAAAGAGGTTGAATCTGGGTTTGCACAGAAATTAATTTCCAGGATTTATTTTTAAAATATTGAATGCTCAACTTGACTCTCTTTATCTATTAAATGAATCCCTCCCTTACTTTGTCCCAAACCATAATTATATTCACTTCTGATAAATAATTCATGCCAATCTCTTACCTTTGCCACCGCCTGGTCTTCAAAACAAGCCCAGATATGATTCTTGAAAAAACAGAGTTAAATGTCATTTAATAGAATCAAAACGGAATGATTTTTTCTTTAAGCAGACATTTTTGAACCCGGGATTTAAAAAATGGAACGTTTCTTTAGCTATTATCCAGCCTGAGACGGTTTAGTTAAACCCATGGCAGTGCAAACACCAGAAATGCAAATATTCCTAATAATACATTTGTAAGGAATCCATAATGGTGGCTACGTTGATGAGTTTCTTAAACTGTATAGCTAGTCTGGAGGTAGATAATTAAATAAACAAATCACAATAAAACGCATTAACTTAGTGTGTTTTAACTGATGGTGTCTGAAGAGAAAGACACAGAGAGTTGCTAGGTCAAATTCATCGCTAGTATAACTCCAGTGACTTCAACAGATTTACACCCCAGGGCTCAAAGACTAAATTTAGCTCAGTGGCCTGTAAATCAGCCGGATTTAAATGAAACTTTAAGCAGCTAATGAAATATACCAGAAGCCGAGGACTCACAATGATATGCTGCAATGTAAATATGTTTTCAATAAACACAGGGTCTGTAAAAATCCGGAATCGTTTAGATAGGACTGGGATGTCGTTTGAATGGGTAATCTGAACTGCGCTCAATACTCAGGTTATTCTCGCAGCGAATCCACCGCCCCCGCCTTGTATCGCCCCCTTTAAACACCCTCTCGGCTTTCCGCACCGCACACATTTGCCATTTCTAACGGGCCGACCTAATTAATGGTTGATGTGGATTAAGTTTTATTCATTTATCGGAGTTTGCCATCAGTTCGGCAGTGGCTCAGTCAAAAACCTAAGGGCTCATTCCATCCCTCTGCCTAGCACGCTGGATACTTCGCAGCGCAATTTAAAATCGCGCGCAGGTGAGGGTTCCTGAGGCTTCATCCCCCAAAGGCCTGAGCGCTTTCGACTCCCCCTGACTGCCGTAGGAATTGAAACACGAGATCCTGCGTAGGTTCATCTAGTCCGGTATGTAAAAGGGGGCCTGTTCCTGCCAGTGTATGTGAGGGCAGAATTTGGCCGCAATTTTTACTTTGCTGGGGTTTTTTTGGTTTTTTTTTTTTTTTTGCGCTTATGGATGTCTATACAACACTCCCCCCGTATTTAAACTTGAATAGCTATCTATTTATCTATCTATCTATAGGGGAACACTGCTTGCATATAGGTGCACAGTACTAAAGCAGCATTAGCAGTGATGCACATCACATGCAAACAACAGACCAGAGCGACTTTCGTCTTGAACTTTTGCTGGGTAGAAAGAAGGAAAAGTTACACATCGGATACGTTTCCCAGTCCACTTTGTGGTGGCTGGCGTACAAAACAACGGACAGAGTGAGATCGCTTTGTAAACAGGACAGCAATCGCACGTGCAATTTCCACTCAAACTGGGCATTAACATTTTCTCTCGGGACATGAGAGAGAGAGAGAGAGAGAGAGAGAGATTTCTGATCCTTTGGAAGTTTTCTACCACACAAGGGAGAGAAAACCATATCTTTATCCTGTTCCTTTCTGAAACAAGGGGGAAATTAAACTGGGAACATCGAAAAGGAATATAACGGGTGTGGGTGTATGTTATGGAAAGTTTGCAAAACAGTGAAGTGTGTGCGAGTGAGCGAGAAGCTAGAACCCGCATCCTTCACAGCCCCAATCAACTTGCTTATAATTGTATATGGCATTTTCACTACAGCCTCTTCCCACGTCAGACAGAGATCGGACACGAAATGTCCGATCAATTTAAAACAAACAAGCGTTGTGGGGGATTTCCAGCCATGAATAACCCAACAGTCGGAGTTTACCATCCGGGCTGGTTTGTTAGTTTAGGATGGTTGGTCTGTTCTAGGCAAACCGGTAACGATGGAAGGGGTCGGTCGCTGGCTGGGGGTACATGTACTTTAGCTGAGCATCTCCTCCAAAGTTATACGAAAGATACTGCAAGGGCAGAGAAACCATGGCCCCGTTGAAGTCAATGGCCTCTTTCGCGCCAGGACTCTACCCGCGCTGCTGGACCACAACAGGGCATATCCTGCCCTTTCCGGGACGGGGGCTTGCAGCTGAGGTTAGCACAGGAGGTGTCTTTGAAATGCCTTTAATGAGGCTCTGAGACAACAACGTTTATAATTATAATTATTCTTTGCTGTTGCTAATTTCGATTTATCTTCCAGGGCTCTTTTGTATGCCTGTCATTGCCCGTATAAGCTAATGGTTTTGCCAATAGTCCTTGCTTGTCTCTTCCCAAAGACAATCGTTTGGTTTTAAACAAGAGCTCCCGACTGCAAAACTCACGGACTTGGCCCTGAGAGGAGCGAGGACAGGGGAAGACATTGGAAAACTTCTGCGGTTAATTTCCATAAACTAGTAAAAATAAAGATGCGATAATGAACACACACATTGCACTGACCAGGGGCCAAGCGTTTCTTTAGCAAACGTTGTTATGTTTACATGAAACAATTCATTACACCCAGTACGTGCATCAAAAGCGTATTTCAAATAAAGACCAACATTGCAACATGACAGCCTCCATCATGCAACGCAAGCACCCCAGATAATCTGCTGTGTGTTAAACAAGATTTAAGATCTGCTGTCCCCAGGGCAAGGCTACACACACACACACACACACACACACACACACACACACACACACACACACACACACACACACACACACACACACACACACACACACACACACACAATCATGGAGGTGACAAAAAAGGTGCAAAGCCAGAGGACATCATTGTTTGGATCCTCAAGTTATTTTAGTTTTTTTTAATTTAAATTAATTTTATTTTTTTATCAGCAGGTTTGGGTGCTTTGTGCACAGGATGGCTGGTGAGAGATGTTCTTGAGTGACCTGGGTATGTTGGTTTAGAACGTTTGCTCTTGAGTTCTAACTCTGGTGGAATCTTCCTCAGAAGAAGCCTTTGGAGATCTGCCCATGGCTTGGATCCATTGAGTCCCTTTCCTGTGTTGAGTTAAAGATATCCAGTCCCCCTTCTTCCCCACCCCACCAGCAAGAAGAAACCGGAGATGGAAAAAGCTGCTCAAGACCATAGACTTTTGGAGGCTGTCTTTCCTAAGGTCCCACTACCATGAGGTGTCAGTTAGCAGCCTCTCCCATCTCCAAAGGGACGCCAGCCTCGCTACTGCCTGAAGCCAGAAATATCTATGACTTTTTCAACAAGCCAAAGACTTTCCTTGTAGGGCTTCAACAGAGCTCTGGGGCGCAAGGATGATCAGATCTCAGAACCAACCCCCAAGGTTCCAGTGGTCTCCTCCACCATTCCATGTGGCCTCCCAAAACAGGGAGAAGCTTTCTGGACCAATGACCAATCCTAACCCTGATGATAGCAGCAGAGCTCACCCCTAAACAAGACACAACTCCAAAGCAAAAAACCCAACCTACTTACAACAGGTATGTTCCATCTGATCCCAATAACACTTTCTTTTTACAATGTGTGCACTGTACAGACAATTGGTTTCTTAGCAACTCCAAATGAATGGTCACCAGTAGCCCTTTGATAGAATTTTAAACAACTGTATAAATACTCACGATTTCAGAAAATTTTGCCCTGCATGGTTGATGTTGTTCTCACAAAGTTATGAAAACAATGCTCAGTGCTAGAAATGATTTTTAATCTAATAATACTAAATTCTGCATACTTTATTGTCCTAATTTCTTGTGCACTAGCCATTGCATTTTGATGCAACTTTGTTTACTTGTTCATTGAGGGACAAAGGAACAGATAGAGAGAAGGATGGATGGAGGGGATGGTAGGATGAATGGATGGGAAATTACCTTGGCAGACATATGAAGAGAGAGAGAGAAAGAGAGATATATGTAAAATGACATGGATAGAAAGATAGATGTAAAGTTACCTAGACAGAGAGAGATTAAATTATAAAGAAAGAAAGAAAGAAAGAAAGAAAGAAAGCCAGCACATATCACAACTCTGAGTAACAGCAGAACACTTCGAAATTGTCTGCACAGGTTCTATCAGAGCTTGTTAAAAATCCAGACTTTTAACTGAATTTGGATATTGTCTGTCCACCAATGGGACATTTCAAATGACTGCAATCAGGTTATTGCTTGCAGCTATGTTACTGTCAACTGCTTCAAAGTTCAGATGTTGTGCGGGGTGTGGGATGGGGGGTGTGGGCTGCTGCAAGGGCAGGAGCAGATGAGATGGTGTGGCCTTTTATTTTCTAGGTCCCTGCTGAGGGCCGGCACGCTTTATACCAATGTCCAGCTGGAGAAAGAATTCCATGTTATCAGGCATCCCTGCTGACAGCAGAGTGTGGGACTGGCTCAGCTGCTCAACTTCAAGCTCTGGTTCCAGATCTGAAGGATGAAGGACAACAGGAGGGAGGGATCTGGGAGCCTGTCCCCTAGCAGAAACCCCTCAGAGAGCTCCGAAATGGAGGGTGGGTAGGATGTAACCAGGCACAAGTCCTACAGCAAGGCCCAAGGAGATGTGTGGGTTGGCAGCCTGTCTCTGACAGCCCTTGTGCAGCTGCCCTGGAAGTTGGATCCTCCTCTGTCTTTGCATGGGAAGTGTCATTATGGATCTGCCTAGTCTGCAAAGGAGCCGGAGTGAGAAAATTACCTGGAAAACATGCCTGGGGCCAGCTCACTCTTCAGCCTCAGCTTCTCTATAAACTTGGACCACAGCTGTGCTGCTCAAATTTCCAGTCAGCGCTACCTTGGGGCCCTGCAACTCCCATCTCACCTAAACAGACTTAAACACACATCCTGCACCTTGGGGAAGTCCTCTGGAACCTGCAGTTCTTGCGCATCTGTGAGGGCTCTCTGCCATGGAAACCAAGCTACAGTCCCATGATGTCATTAAAAAACAAAACAGAGAAAAACCTCTAAGTGTAACCAACAGTATCCTTTGATTTCCTCACCCCCTCTATTCCCAATTACCTCCTGCGTATTAAACTGTGCAGCGAGCTGTGCATAAGACAGCTAAGAACTGGTGTGTGCATGTGACCCAGCCAATAACAGGGCAAGTTCTGTGTGAGTTTATAACACACTCCGTGTATTTTAATGTTGATTTTACTCAGCTGCTTACCAGTAACTTTTGTCAGTTACAAAGGTGTCAATAGCCACCCTTTAAATATCCTCACAACCCAATTAAACTTCCTCCAAGCCTAGGGCAACATTTTTGGAAAAGCAACTGCTTAATTTATGTACCTCACTTTCAGGGTGGGGGGAGGTATCTTAAAAGAAGTCTGATTTTCAGAAAGGGTTGAGCCCTCCTCCTCTGCAAATTAGGCCCCTTTTCGGTGCTTCAGATTAGGCACCTAGAGGTTTACTCATGAAGGTGGTTTTTTCCTTTAACCCCTCACATTCCCCCTACCTGGAAATAACGCAGCTGTGGCACTTCTACTGGCCTCTATCGTCATCATTTCAGAGGGTTATTGTTTGATAAGCAAATGTAGATGTAAACAGGTTTGAACCCACTCAAACTCTGACCCTGCAATAAGTTAGCTTCTCACTGTAATTTAACCATTTGTTTTTTCTTTTTAAAAAAGATCAATTGGCTCGCAGCGTATTTTACTGTATTGTTGTGGTATTCAAAATAAAGAGGCCTTTTAAAAACAGTGCTGGGCGGTTTTCTTGGCTCGGCTGGGTTGGTTTTCTCCAGGAACACTGCTCTGTTGTTCTTAAAATCACTTTGCCATCTTGTAGTTTACTAGGGGTTGGGCTTCACCCTTCTCTCACCCCCATTAATCACTGAGACAGCACTTACTTCAGTAGGCCCCCAGCCCTTTTCATCTCCCAGTTAGTATGCAGCTCTGGAACCCTGCCTGCCTGTGCACTTTTTTATAATGGCCCCTGCCTTCCCTAGAAACTCACCCATTCCTCTGAACGGAAGGGTTTCTGCTCTGCTTTGCAGGCATTTGTAGAAAGGTATATTTTCATCTGAGATTTTCAGCAGGGCACCCACAATGGGTTTCCTCTTTTAGTAAGAACAGCAGTGCACAGATCCACTTTCAGCCCCATGGAATTCAGGGCAGGAGCTGGACAAGGTGTGGGTCACTTTATAAGTTGAAGTGTAAAATCTTGTTGGAATTGTTTGGAGACCCTGTGATCATATAGGCTCTGCAGTGCCTTAAAACAAAACAGGGTAACAACAACAAAGCTTGCTCAGCTTTACGGCTCCTGAAAACAATCAGAGGGAGCTTTGCGCACAAACATGAAAATGTAGCAGTGCAGATAAATGTAAAACACTTTGCAGACCGGTTGTTCCCATGGCCTCAGGCAATTATGATAACGCAACTTTCAAGTGTATTTTATTGTATCTCGCCCCCCCCAGATGAATTACCCAGCAACTAAATCTACATATTGTAATTAACTGATAAATATTTAATTATGGTTAGAACTTCAGCCATTTGGTCTTTCCATCAACAAACTTTAGGAGGTAAACAGGCAAATTGAGGAAGACATTTTCTTGTATTAGAAATTTCAAAGCTTGACTCTCTCAGCAATTTTTTTTTTTAAGTAGAAGAATCTCTGTTTGCAAAAGAAATGTTAATTTAAAGGAACCTGTTAGGAGAAAAAAAATAGCTTTGATCTGAAATAACAGCAAGATCTTTGTCAATTGCAGAACAAAGGTTGTGTTGTGCAGAATTCTTTTCTTGTGTAGTAGAAGTGTATTATCTTGTGTGTGTGTATGTGCTTGTGTGAATGGGTTTGTGTGTGTTTGTGTGCAATGTGTCTGTATCTATGAACATGTGTGTATGTGTGGGTATCTATGAGCACAAGTTTATATGAGGATGCCTGTGTGCATGTGTTTGTATATGTGTGCATGAGCATATGTGTCTGTGTGAGCGCGTGTGTGTGTGCGCAAGTGTGTATGTGGGTGTGTCTGTGAGCTTAATCTGGCTTCCGCTGAAGCCAAATGCAGAACCCCCATTGACTCCAACGGAAGCAGGAGCAGACCTTGTGCTTTTAAACCATAAATAAAATTAGCTGGAGTTGCCTGATGCACAGAACTAACGGATTTCAAAATGCCTCATTTGTGGTGTCCCTAAGGAAATGAGCACTTGAAGGCCTTCCTGGAAGTGTATCTCACCCATGCCACCAACCTAGCCCTACTGCAGCCCTGCAGGAAAATGGCTCTGCTATAAGCGAATTACAACCCCATTCCTGGAATTAAATCAAAACTCAAAGCTAACTCAATTGTACCTAGTATGGCAGAAAGGTCAAAAGGGATTCTTGCTCCATTTACAATAATTAATGCAGCCTAGCAACTTCTCCCCTCACCCACCCACTAATGGGCAAAGCAACACCTGGAAACTGGGTTAGAGATCGAGTGATGCCACCTCCAGCGCCAGCTTTGAGCCCAGCTTCTTCTACCTTTTTAACAGGTGGAGCCGTAGTAGGTTACAAATTTCTTGATCTTCAGCTGTGGGCTAAAGCAGCTTATCAACTGAAGAATGAATGTGATGTAAAGGAAGGAGAGTGCTCTTGTGAAAGGATCTGTGTGTATTTGTATGTGTGTAGGAGAAGGGCTTTGTAAGACCATCTTTGTGTATGTGTGTGTAGAGAATAAAGTCCTCGTAAGACCATCTCTGCAGGATAAAGCCCTGGTAGGCAGTCAGTGTCTGTGGGTGTATTTATATTTGTGTATGGTAAAGCCCTTGTAAAAGAGTCAGGGGTATGTGCGTGTGTGTGTGTGTGTGTTTAGATTAAAGCCGTGGGCGACCAGACAGCAAGTGTGAAAAATCAGGACACGGGGTGAGGGGTAATAGGAGCCTATATAAGAAAAAGCTGCCAACATTGGGACTGTCTCTGTAAAATTGGGACATCTGGTCACCCTATAAAGCCCTGTAAGAGAGTCAATGGCTGCTCTACACTCAATTTTTGCACTGAGGTAACTGGATCAGTAATGTCTTGATAGGAATGCTTTTCAAACAACATAAATATGTCCACACTAAGGGGTTGCTGCCATTTAGCTAAAATCAAAGAGTTAAATCAGTGTAAAAACTGTGTGTAGACAAACCTGCAGGGTTTTTGTGTGTGTAGAGAGTTATAAAACCCGTATTGAGGACAGCTGGCCTGGAGGGTATCCTCCCCCAGTACTTTAACATGGTGGTTGTGAGTATTAACGTTCGTTTTAGTATTGCAGTAGCCCCTAGGAGTCCTAGTCATGGATCAGGCCCCCATTGTGTTAGGCACCATACATGAGAGGCGCCGACTCTATGGATGCTCCTGGGCTCAAGTGCACATGGAAAAAAATTAAGGGGTGCTCAGCACCCACCAGCCACAGTGGTTCGGCGGGGCCCCAGGGCTGGCTGCTGGTCAGCTGTTTGGCAGGCAGGGGGAGAGGGATGGGGCAGAGGGAAGAGAAGGGGATAGGGCAGGGGACAGTGGGAAGAGGAAGTGGGGAGGATAGGAAAGGGGGGGTCTCTGGAGAGGGGACGGAGGAGGCTGTGAAGAGGCAGAGAGAGGGCAGGGCCTTGGGGAAGAGCGGGGATGGCGCACCCACTGGGAAAACCAAAAACCAGCGCCTGTGCTGTACATTATTGATTTGCAACACTCCAGTAGCATCTAGGAAGCTAGTCATGTGCCAGGACTCCATGGCGCTAGGTGCTGTACTGACAAGAAAAATCTGGTCCCCGCCCCCAAAGACTGTACCTGTCCTTTTCTGCCCAGGCAAATCGGTTCACTCTTCAAAAATCCCTTCATGATGAAATTTGATTCCAGCCAGGCATGAGATAAACCTTACCCAGAGCACAGCGATTGAAGAATCTGTAGGGAAAGGCATGAGTTAAAGCAATAGCAGCGATAATGCCTCAGGGACCTCCCCGTCCATCCCCAATTTCATCACAACATACACCTAATATGCATCCCTCCACCACTAAGATTTTTGGCATCACCTCTTCACTTGCAACTACAGGGGAACTAAGGCCCAGACTCTCCAAGGCATTTAGGTGCCTACCTCTCAAGGGGAGAATCTGGGCCTCAGGCCCTGGCTCATGTTAAGTTGTCAGCACTTGCTCAAGTCTCCTGGATTTCTGTGGAGTGACTCCTGTTTTTGCTCTGTGCTATCTGACAGCAGGTTTTGTTAATCTGGCAACACAGCACGAGGCGTGTAAATAGAGCTATTTGCTGGATATTATCATTTAAGAGTGGTCAAATTGTTACTTTGTAAATGCTCTCATGCTATACGCCTGCACAAATGATACAGTCATCCGAGAATGAGCATCACTTAGGATAATATGCAGCACAAGAGCAGGTCCATTTAGCATGTCGTGAAACCCCCTCGCTTTGTGGAGCGCTGCTGTGGCTCAGAGTTGGGTCACGGGAGCTGTGGGAATGCTGATAAGAGAAATAATAAATAAATAAACAGACAGACAAGCATTTTATAAAGCATCCTATTTATTAATGTGCGGACCTCAGTTTCCAGTTAAAGACCTCACTCGGCAGTGCTGTGCAGCCACTTCTGGGGAGCAGCCCCATGTGTCCGGATCTGCCACCTGCCAATGCAAGCACCCATAAGCAGAGTGAGGGCCTCGGAGTGGATTTCAATGTAGCATTCTAATTCTGCTATTACTGTCATAAATCCATTTGTCAAATGCCCTGGGAGACTCCATGGCCGTCAGCCTTGTAATAGTTTTTATTGCCAGCCTAATCTTTACAGATCGAATTAAGACTGGGGGACTTTATCAGCGGAGCGAGCTAGGTGAAGGGTTATGTGAGTATTTCATTTGTTCTACTATCAAAGGTGCATAGGCCTCTACCCCTGTCTGCCGCCATCAGGGCAAAAAACGCCTATTACTGTGTAATCAAATAGCCTTCAAGAGGCTCGCTCAGTGGGCTGATGATCTGAATAAAGTAAGATAAATGTGGCATCTTACCCCCAGTCTGAAAAGCAGGGGCTATAGCCTTGCATCATGATATTAATTCCCTTATTAAATTAAATAACACTAAGGGTTGTGTTGCTTTCATTAAGCATTGTGGGCAAATGAGCTGTCCCTACAGTCGTTCTCTCTCTCTGTCCCATCCTTGTAATGCCGCACTAATTAGCAACAGGCTGGCAGAATGTTCTGCTGCTTCCCTCTCCTGCTTATTAATCGCTTAGAGTAATAAATAGACTACTCAGGACGTGAGACGGGGAAGGTGGGTACCATCAGCTAAGAGAAGGTTGATAAAAGAAAGAAACTACAGGCCTTGAGTAGCACAGGGCTTGGTTCGGTGCCCAATGAAGCCAGTGGAAGGACTGCCAATGACTTCAGTGGGCATCAGGTCAACCCAGTAGGTCCAATACAGGAAATCGCTTAAGAGATCATAGAAACATAGGAATTGTCAGAATGGATCAGAGCCAAAGTCTGTCTAATCCAGTATCCCGTTTCTGAGACCACCCAGCACTAGATGTGGCAGAGGAAGGTGTAAGATCTCTATTGTAGACAGATGGATTTCACATAGTCTTCATCCTGATCACTAACAGTTAGAGACTACTTTACACTCTGAAGCAGGAGGTTCACTATCCCTTCCAACATTTGTTTTAATTAATTATGGTAACTCTGGATATTCTTGATAGCCATATAAATGTCCAATCACTTTTCAAACCTTGCTAAATATTTGGCTTCAACAACTTCATATGGCAGTGAGTTCCACAATCTAATCACCCACTGTCAGTTTTTAGTGTCCCAGTTTTTAATTTAATCAGATGTCCCCTTGTTCTTGTGCTTTGAGACAGGGAGCAGAGAAGCTCCGGATCTCTCTTCTCTAGACTGTTCATTATTTTATGTACTTTTATCATGTCCCATCTTCTTTGTTTCCTTTTGAGTCTCAATCTTTTCCCTCTTTCTTCATATGATTTTTTCCCCCAAGCTCTGGGACATCCTCTTTGCACTAACCCCCCTCCAATTCTGCAAGGTCAAATCCATCCCTATTCAGCAATGCACATAAGTCCCAATTTGGAACAGCATCCCTATTCCAGAAGGACAAGTAAACACATGCTGAACTTTAAGCATGTACGTATGTCTAGGGCTGACTGAACATTCTCCATCAAAACTTCTTTTATGATGGAAAACTGGGTTTTCAACTAAATTTTCATGGAAGGTCTAATTTTTCATGATTTTTTTTTATTTTCCATCAGAAAATAAAAATATTTTTGTCCATAAGTGTGTGTGTGTGTGTGTGTGTGTGTGTGTTTGTGTGTGTGTGTGTGTGAAATTCTTCAAGTTTCACTAAATATTTTTGGTTTTTAGTTGCTGGAAACTAATAAAATAAAATAAAATAGCTTTTGGGTTTTTTTTCAATCAAATATTGACATTTCCACTGGAAATTTCAAAGAAAACTGAAAAAATGTTTTCACCCAAATTTTCTGGAGTAGGGGTGGGGAATCCAGCCAGTTTCAAGGATGTCAATGAAAGGCGTAGATGCTCATCACCACTAAAAATCATGTCATATATGTAGGTGCTCAAACAGGAATAATTTGCCGAGCCTCAAGCACCCAAGTTTGAAAATCTGTGCCTCGGAGTTTGTCCCGATGGGCTCGTTGATAGAGTCAGGTGAGCAGCAATGGGTCCAGACTTTGCAATGCAGCACTGAAAAGCTTTGGGTGAGATTCTCAAAGCTGGAGTTGGATACTCCCATTAAAGTCACAAAGCTCTGGAAAAATCTCAGCCTTTCATTTATAAATGAAACAGCTGAATGCTGTTTGGGTGGGGGCAAAATGTGCGTGTCTTTGGAGGGAAGGCATGCCAAATTTTGCTCAAGCAGTGGCCCATCTGAATTTTCCTTAGTGTTTTTGCTTTCCTGTTAATAAGCAGCGGACACTGACAGAAACTCTGCGTCAGGAGCTGTGGTTATCTCTTTATCTGTTGCAAATCAGTCGCTCAGCAACTTGTCACCGATGCTCCCTTCTTCACCCCAAGGGCGTGTAGGTGAGGAAAGATGAAGCAGACATTCCTGAAGGGGCTGCGGAGGGAGATGTCTCGGCCCAGGAGCTGTGCAATACCTCCAGGCAGCACAGGCCTCCTTATGAGGGGCTCAGCCCGAAACAGAGCCAAGGAACTGGGAACCGCAGCCGATGGGGTCCTGCATTCTTCAGTGGTTGCCTTTTGTTCTTAGACCAACTGCACACACTGTGGGTTTGTTCTCCAAGGAGGTCAGGTCCTGCTCTAACTTACAGCTTAGCTACACATGAAACTCTACAGTAGCACACCTGCGCAGCTTTTGCGCTTCAGTGCACACGTTACCTACGCCGATGGGAGGGGTTCTTCTGCTGACGTAAGTAATCCAGCTCCCCAAGAGGATGTGGTGAAGTTGACAGAAGAATTCGTCTGTCAACATAGCGCTGTCTACACAAGGACTTAGGTCAGTTTAACTACACTACTCATGGATGTGGATTTTTTCACATCCCTGAGCAACTTAGTTATGCCAGCAGGATTTTCTAGTGTAGATGAGGCCTTAGACTCAGGTGTACATTCAGAGATCATGTACTGGCATAGTATTCAAAGGTCAGAAAGGACCTCTGTGGTCACCTAGTCTGACTTCCTTCCCCAAAATAATTCCTGGAACAGATCTGCTAGAAAAACATCCAATCCTGATTTTAAAATAGTCACTGATGGAGAATCCACCATGACCCTTGGGAAGTTGTCAATTACTCTCACCGCTAAAAATGTGTGCCTTATTTCCAGTCTGAATTTGTCTAGCTTCAATTCTAGCCATTAGATTGTGTTATATATGTCAGGTCGGGGTGCGGAAACACCACACCTCCTAGTGACACAGCGATGATGACAAAACCCCCAGAGTTGGTGCAGCTAGGCCAACAGAAAAGTGTTTCTATCAGCCTAGCGAACATCATTTGGAGAGATGGTGTTTCTCCTTCTTTCTGGTGTATGCTTCATCTGCAGTAAGGAGCTATGCTAGCATTGGCTGTGTAGGGTAGATATAGCCTGAGTAACTCTTCTGGAATCAATAGTGTCACACTGGATATTATTCCAAAGTAAAGGGCCTAATTGGATTGTATACAATGGAAGGACTCCCGCTGACATCAATAGGTCTGATTCTCGTTTACACTAAGGCCCCTTTTGCATTGTTAGATGGTGTAAAAGTGTTTCAGTGTAAAAGAGGATGAGGGTCCAATTAGGTTTGGACAAAGCCTTAAATAACAGCAGAATTTGGCCCAAAAACTTGAGTTCCATTACTGGGTTCTCTGTTGCCATTCATCTTCCGCTGTCATTTTCACCAGTGCAAACAGAGTGTACAACACAGCCCTTCTGCTCTGATTTCACACCTATTTTGCACTGGTGTAAATGTTCCCATGGGCCAGGATTGTCAAAGAAACACCTGACTCTAAATGGGATTTCAGCATCTAATTCTCTGAGGCCCAATTGACAATCTCAACCAGAAACTGCACAACAATGGCGAATAAGGCCCACACTGATGTTCAGCACTATTCTTGCTGCCCATTGAAGGGAAATAGTCGTCTTATGGTTTCTGGAGCTATTGATCCATGGACAATTGGCTTTTCAATATGAAATATAAACATGGTCAGCTGCTAATGCTGGCCAACATGTCCCATAAAGAGAAAGTTAGGGTAATAATAACAATACCTGTCAGCTAGCCCTTTTCATCTGTTGATCTGAAAGTGCTGTATAAATGAGGTCAGTATCATTCACCCCATTTTACAGATGGGGTAACTGAAGTGACTTGCTAGGGTCATCCAATGGACCATGAGTCTACTGACTTATGAGGAGAGGCTGAGAGAACTGGGATTGTTTAGTCTGCAGAAAAGAAGGATGAGGGGGGATTTGATAGCAGCCTTCAACTACCTGAAAGGGGGTTCCAAAGAGGATGGATCTAGACTGTTCTCAGTGGCAGCAGATGACAGAACAAGGAGTAATGGTCTCAAGTTGCAGTGGGGGAGGTTTAGGTTGGATATTAGGAAAAACTTTTTCACTAGGAGGGTGGTGATGCACTGGAATGGATTACCTAGGGAGGCGGTGGAATCTCCTTCCTTAGAAGTTTTTAATGTCAGGCTTGACAAAGCCTTGGCTGGTATGATTTAGTTGGGGTTGGTCCTGCTTTTAGCAGGGGGTTGGACTAGATGACCTCCTGAGGTCCCTTCCAACCCTGATATTCTATGATTCTGTGACCACTGGTAGAGCTGGGTGCAGAACACAATACCAGTTCAATGCCCTATCCACTAGGACACAATACTACACTCTTTTCATATCATAAAAGAAACTTTGACAAACTATTTCTGGATGAGGGTGAAGAAACTTTCATCTCAGTTCCCTGTTGTTCTTGCCCTTGCACCATTTAAAATAGTGAGCAGATTGTGCAAATGCTAGTGAGCATGGGAGTACTTCACACATACTACACTGACTTTGCAAGAGTCAGACCAATGGAAACTGAGGATCATGTAATCTGATTTCACTTAGAACTGGTCTGCACATAAGGTTGCACTAGTGTAATGAGAGATGTGATTTTAAACGAGTACCACTTTGCATACGGAAACTTCAATCCATTTAAATGTGGCTGAAAGCCGTTTAGCCTGCATCACACAAAACTAAATGGCTATAACCAGTTTGGAACTGATATGAGTGTCCACAAAGTATTTAACTAATTCATTTTAAAAACCAATTTAAGACAAACTGATGCCACTCCTGTCTATAGACAGTCCATTAGTGGAATATTCATTGGTTCCATCTGTGGAACATAATCTTCATTTTAAAAAAAGGTGTGTTTTCTACATTGAGTTAGGCCTGGTCTACACTTCAGCATAGCTACATCAGTTAGGGGTGTGGTTTTTTTAAACCAAATTAGCTGTCAGTACAAATGTTTATACTGGCGTGTTTATGTCTCTCAAGCCTGGTCTACACTTAGAAGTTAGGCTGACATAGCTATGAAAAATGTCTTGCCCTGTGCAATGTAGTCAGATCACTCTAACACCCACTGGAGACCCAGCTAGATCAATAGAAGAATTATTCCATCAAACTAGCTATCACCTCTCAAAGGGGTGGATTGACTACAGCGATGGAAAAACCCCATCCACTGTAGTGCTTCTAGTATAGACACAGGCTTAGGGACCAGTATTGGTGTAAGGTACACCAGCAGAAGTACTCTAATGCTAGTATAAGTGGTGTCTACACTAGGTCCAGGTCTACACTACAAATCAGCATAGCTGTGCCAGACAAGGGTGTGAACAAACCACACCCTCTAGCCAACATAACTATGCCAGCAAAACCCTCAGTGTAGATGTAGCTAAGCCAATAGAAATGCACTCTATCAGCATAGCTAATGTTAGTCGGGGAGGTGGTTTTACTACACTGACAGAATAACTCTTATTGGCATAAGCTGTGTCTACACTAGGAGGCTTTGCCGGTATAGCTATGCCACCAAAACCTTTCTGGTAGACAAGGCCTTAGCTATCCAACAAATCAAAGGTAGATTTTACCTTGATGAGGCTAGTCCAAGTCAATCCTACACCCTCGTACCTGGGGTTTACTTGGCTTACCTACATTGAGTTCAAAATAACAGGGCCTTATCTCCTTTAGGATTTTATAGCGAGACGGGTCTGTCCATGTACTACCCTTCTTTGCAGTCAAGACATACTCTCCATTGCCAACATGCCACCAGCATGAGTTGGTACAATCCTGGGGGGTCTCCTAGGAGACACTTTGCAGAGAACTCCATAAAAACATAAGAATGGCCATATTGGGTTAGACCAAAGGTCCATCTAGCCCAGTATCCTGTCTTCTGACTATGGCCAATGCCAGGTGCCCCAGAGGGAATGAACAGAACAGGTAATCATCAAGTGATCCATCCTCTGTCGCCATTCCTAGATTCTGGCAGAGGATAGGGACTCCATCCCTGCCTGTCCTGGCTAATAGCCACTGATGGACCTGCCCTCCATGAACTTATCTAGTTCTTTTTTTAAGACAAGCTTAGATACAATGATTGGGAGAGGAACTGTCCAGTTAAACTAAGGGCTGGACGATCCAGGAATTCTCTTCCACAACATCTGTGTGTCTCTGCTGGCCAATGGGCTATCAACATCATCCCCTGATCTTTAGGGAAGCAAAGGTATTTCTTTTCTTAAATGCCTAGTATGAAAAATTTCTTTAATTTAGTAGAGAAAGGAATAACAAGAATCAACGGCAGGAAGTCGAAGTCAAACTAGTTCAAGTGACAAAGAAGGCACCAATTTTTACCAGTGAGGGTGATAAACCATTGGAACAAACTCTCAAGGGAAGGGATGGATTCTCCACCTCTTGGTATCTTCACATCATGACTGAATGCCTTTCTGGAAGAGATGCTTTGCTCAGACACAAGTTACTGCAGTTATATAGAGGAATAACTAGATGAAATTCTTTGACCTGTGTGACAGACGAGGTCAGACTGGATGATACTAATGAATGGTCCCTTCTCACCTTCAACTCGATTAATCTAGCGAAGGCAGAGCTCCCCTTCACTGCAGGCTTAAGCATTTAGTTTAGAGGTAAATACAAGTGCAGACCAAAGTTCGGGGGCCTGACTTGGCTCTCAGTTTCACCAGTGTAATTCCAGAGCAACACACTTTGAAACGGAGTTGAGTTTGGCCTTGCCAAAACTGGAGGGTTGCCCCATTCTCAGCTACCGTTGGCCAACAGTGGCATACATTCATCAGCACAAGTGTAGCCTGAATGGTAAAAAACTAAATGGATATAATCAATTTGAAACAGATATGAGTGTCAACAAAAGGTTTAACCAACTAATTTTTTAAACCAGTTTATGTGAAACTAGTACAACTCCTGTCTAGTGTAGTGTAGACAGGGTAAACTTCTATATGCCATGATTTCCACAGGTGCAGTTAACTCCAGTTTCTAGCAGCTGTAAACAGGGGTGCTGGAACAAAATGTACAGTGGGGATGCTGACAGCCATTGAACCAAACTGTAAACCCTGTATATGATGGAAACCACTTCATGCCAGAGGGTGCGGCAGCACCCTTAGTTCCAGCACTGATGGCTATAAACTGCGCTGGAGGAAATAGTAACTGCACCTGTCTACACTAGGGGGTTGCACTGGTGTAGCTACATTAATGGCTGTAATCGGGGCAAATCCCCCAGTATAGAGAAGGCCACGCTCCAGATTTATACTAGTGGAACAGAGTAGAATTTGGACCTACGCACTCGGAAGAAATTGACCTCACTGCGCTGGGCACCGAAAGGGGGAAATGCCTTCTGCACATGTATCCCGAAGTTTCTTTTCTTCCCTTTATCAATCACAGAAGGAAAGGCAGTTCCTTTCCCCTTCAGTAAATATAGCAGAGCCGTTAATTCTGTCTGCAGAGCTCTCAGCTCACTCAACTTTCTCTCTGTTTAGCTCCTGCCAGAAACAATAAAGAGATGAGCTCAAATGTTCATTCACCATATCCTAATTCACCAGTCCATCCTTATTCAACAAAGCACTTAAGCCCATGCACAATGTTAAGCATGTGCTTAAAGTTAAGGGTATGCTTGAGTGCTTTGTTAGATTGCAGTACTGACAACCTCAACCATGCAAAAATTTTGAGATTGGTTTAAACATAATGAGATTTATTTTATGATAAATTGGAGAGTTCCTCTGATTTAGGGCTTTTGAGCATTTAGGGGCCTTGTTTTCAAGCTTTTCTCCATAACCAGGAGGGTGGGAAATTTTTCTGTTCCAATTAAAGTAGTGATGCTCGTATATTTGCCTTACTCCTGGAGCAGGGGCTATTAAAAAAACACCAGAAAATATCACAAGACTCGTGAGAAAATCGCAAAAGATTGTAACTGGGGTGGATGCAAGGACATGCTGAAATACTTTGCTGGATTAGGGCACAAGTCACTTTAATGGGCCCTGTCTCCATAGAAATCCAATGACTTTGCTCTGTACTGATTTTATTTTCAGTTGTGTGCATGATTCCCCTTCTGGGTTTGGGTGCCGCCAAAATACCTCGGACCAGCTCCCACCCCTCCTCCCCATATTTTGCAGATGCAGCTGATTCAAGTGCACCAGTAAAAGGACTGGATTTCTGAATTAGATGTGACGCCTTATTGGCATTGTATATAATCCTGAGGTTTCCTCCAAATAAGAGCAAAGTATCAACAGTGCCTTCTGTTTCTAAATGTGCTGCTGCCATTGGCTGATGGACAGTTATTGAAGTAACCCAGCAGTGGGATTTTAAATGGTTATAATATGAACCGCTCTCAAGGTAACCATTACTATCTCTTAAAAACATTTTATTACTAGGGCAAATGTATGTTTTAGCAATGCTCAGATGGCTACTTAATGTCATGTTTATCCCTGGCCAGAAGCTCCTTGAAATAAATGAGAGTTTAAGATCCAGTTTCCCTTTTTATGTAATGGAGCTAAAGTTGTCTAAATCATCGGCTTCCTTATAAACGTTTCACTTTAAAAAGTCGGCCTATTCTTCTCCATTAAAAGTTCATTCATCACAAGTGAGGAAAGGGGAAACTGTGGCAAATATCTTTCAGGAAAGATTGATGGAGATGGAGAATGGTCTCTTTAAATCATGGCTCCATGCAGCGTTAGCCTCTAGTCCTGAGAAAGCCGTCCCGGTGCTGCAGAAGCAGATTGAGAAGGAGATTGTGACATAGGATACAACTGCCCTGCAAATGAAGGGGTGATCACAGGTATGCTCATGTTAGATTTAATCTAGCTATTGCAAGTAACAATAGCATTGAAGATGTGGTGGCATGGACTTCAGAGCAGGTTAGCTATCCAAGTACATACTCAGGGTCCCTGGTGAGCTTATACAGGGGTGGCTAGCCCATGTAGAAGCTGTGCCATCACGTCTACACTACTCTTGTTACTGGCACTAGCTAGATTAAAGCTACTGCAGCTACGCCAAGCCATGCTACAACCACATACATTTCAGTGCAGATGTACCCCAAGAGAGTCACACAACCTAGTACCTGATTCCACCCCTACCTGCTCCAGTCACTATATCCGCTGCCCTGTGCTGAGTGGCAGTGCCCATCCCCTGACACACTGGTACAGCTGTTTCTGCTGATACATGTGGAGGGCACAATGAGGGGCCTTTTCCCTCCACACCGAGGCACAGGAGAGCAGAGCAATCCCAAAGCAGCTGCTCTCCTCCACCCTGTGCTGCTCCCACACAATGGGTAGCCAGCATAGGAGATTTTACACCTTCATACTCTACAGGGTGGCATGTGAAATGAGCCACCAGCCATGTTTTTTAAAAAAGATCAATTTATTATTTATTTCTTCAAATGTGTAAAATAAAATATAGATCTACTGGACTGTGGCTATCTCATAGAAGTCACACTTGTATCCAAGTTCCATTTATAAGCAGTACATAAAGAGTTAACCGATGGGTCATAGCTACCTCCACCAACTGTTACACTGCCCAGTTTGTGTATAATTAGGCTTGGCAGAATTTTTTTTTAAATATAATTTTGACAGATAATGTCAGTGTTTATTTTAAATAATTTTTTCCCAACTTTTATTGACTGAAATTTCAACAGTTGCAGGAAATTGTGAGGGGTGTCAGAAAATAATTATTTAATGGTAGCACCAATGTAGAGATTCAAACAGTGAAAGCTTTATACCCACTACGGCACATATACAAAGTCAATATCCTCAAGTCAAACTTGAATACATCCTCAATTAGCACTTTTGCCTACCTGAACATTTTGATCATTAACAGTGAACATATTTTTTTGGTCAGTTTGTGTGTGTGTGTGGTGAAATCAACGTTTACCAACATTTACTGATAAAAATTGAATCCATCCAAGTCTACCGATAATCATGGCTAGTAAAGATATCTATAATACCTTCTACTGATGTATTTATAACCATCAGTAACGCAAACTACTCCAGTCTGTAAATACATGTAATCAAATACTCATAGTCAACTACTGACTGCTGTGTCAGCCAGAGTGACTACAGTTGATGATGTCACACTAGACATCATGTAGTGAAGTTCCCAGATCAGGGTCAATCCTGGGAATCCATGACCCCATTGATTTTAATGAAGCTACAGACATTTACTCCTGCTGCAGATGTGCTCCTGGGGGTGAGATCATGGCTCCATTGCAGTGAATGGGAAAACTCCCATTGACTAGTGTGGAGCTTGGAATTCAACCCATGGTCCTACTGTGCTAGGCACCATACAAACATGCAACAAAGAGCTTACAGCCTTATGTAAACCTGTTGTAAATGGCACTTCAGTATAAAGTGAAGAGAGAGGATGGTCTCATGGGTCTGGATTGTGAAAAATGTCATGCTTTGTGCAACAGAGTTTGGTTGACCTAACCCTCCCCCCCGTAGATGCAGCCAGGTTAACAGAAGAAATCTGATAATAGGGAACTGTTCAGTCTAGCAGAGAAAGATTTAACATGATCCAATGGCTGGAAGGTGAAGCTAGACAAATTTTGACTGGGTGTAAATTTTTAACAATGACACTAATTAACCACTGGAACAACTAACCAAGGGTAGTGGTGGATTCTCTGTCACTGATCATTTTAAAATAGGGATTGGATGTTTTTGTAAAAGATCTGCTCTAGGAATTCTTTTGGGGAAGTTCTATGGCCTGTGTTATACAGGAGATCAGGCTAGATGATCACAATAGTCCTGTCTGGCCTTGTAATATATTAATCTATCTATGAAAAAAATCTAATTTATTAACAAAGCATATACACAATCATACATATGCATCTTTTAAAGGATTCCCTCCTTCTAGCAACAGCCTTACTATTTCTTCAGATGGTTCGTGGTTGTTTTGTGTTATTTTTTCTGTTATATCTATGTATAAGTACAGGATGTGTACAGATTGCAAAAACATTCAAATTGTTGTCTTATGACATGTGCTTTCATATCAATTAACCTGTGCTTCCATATGCAAAATAAATTTAATTTATAATAGCTCCACGGAAGATTTTCTTTGTGTGTTTATGTCCTAACTCTAGTGGGGTGATAGCACTTGCATTATTAAGGGTGAGACACAGCTGATATTTCAAAGCTCTCTAAAATCCACCTGCTAATTTAGATTGTCTTCAGTGAACATAGGAACATGGGCCTTTCCAGACGGGACTGTACTTGAGGTCCATCTAGCTCAATATGTCACCTCTGACAGTGGTCATCACCAGATGCTGCAGAGAAAGATGTAAGAACTTGGCAGTAGCATATGTGGGACACTCTGTCACTTCCCTGAGGTCTCATCCTGGTCTCTGTGGGGATGTTTACACTGCAGTGTGAACCCAGGGCTAGTAGAATTTGAATTAGCAGATGCAGGGTTTGTTAATCTAGAGCAGCGGTTCTCAAACTGTGGGTTGGGACAGCAGAGTGGGTTGCGACCCCACTAGGGCTGGCGTTAGACTTGCTGGGACTCAGGACTGAAGCCAAAAGCCAAGTATCACCACCCAGGGCTGAAGCCCTAAGCTTTGGCGCCCCTCAGGATGGCAGGGCTTGGGCTTTGGACCTCCAGCCTGGGGTGGTGGGGCTTGGGCTTCAGTCCATTTTCCCGAGGTAGTAATTTTTGTTGTCAGATGGGGGTCACGATGCAATGAAGTTTGAGAAACCCTGATCTAGAACTTGAGCATCTATACTCATTTGTAACCCCAGGCTATGAATTGTTGAACCCTGGGTCTCACCCTGGGGCTCCAGTGTCTATATTGCATTACGTGGGCCCAAGTCCAACCACCCAGACCCTAAGACCACCAAGCGTCCTCCCAAAATATGGCCTCTCTAGCCTTTTGTTCATGGTGCAGTGTGGGAAAACATGATTCTCCACCAAACTTGACTGTCCAGAGGACAAAGAAAGTTGGCCCTTGGGATTGTGGGATGCTTTTGGCAGACTCCTGAAGCACAAGTCCAGTGGAGCTGTGTCTATACTACAAAGCAATAGGACTTGAACCCTGGGTCCCAGCTTGACTCAGGCTCAGACCCATCATCCCCATGAGTTCCTGGGACTCTGGTTCTGAGCCCTGGGTTAGCACAATTTGTGTCTAGATGGAAAGGGAGGGGAGGTTAGATTTGAGCCTGAGTTTGAACCCGGGTTTATACTGCAGTGTAGACACACCCTAAGAATCAGAGACTGGCTAAAACTCCAGAGCAGGAAGTTTAACATTCCTTCCCAAACTTTTGTTATAATTAATTATGATAACACCAAGTGAGGACTCTACAAAAAACTGGTCTGTTTGTATCTCATCCCTATTTTTCATAATGTTTAACAGAAATCATGGCAAAGCTGAGTATAAGCTGTCTTCACTGGCCTTAATCATGCAGAAAAGGAATTAAATGGACACGTTCCTAAAACAGTGAAAGACCCAGAGACAGTGAGAAAGACTGGAGGCAGTTACACACCCCTGTGTGAATGCTTCAGTATCTTTCACTATATCCGTAAAATTAAAACACATGGAGCGAACATGTAAAATTGGCTGGCTAATAACAGAAGTAAAAAGTTGTTAATCAGACACGTGACCCTATAAAATAAAGGGAATAATTGGAAAAGATATCTAATTTATCTATTGAATGCCTCTAACATGTTCTTTATCACTTAGATGGACAGAATATAATTGGTACGGTGAAAGCCATCAATCTTAGGAACTGGGCTTCCTGTACAGGGTACAACTATTACTGTCATATTATGACACCATAATATCAAGATCAATGACATTTTAAATGCACTTCGGTTATGGGCAATTGGTGACAATAAAAACAGTGACAAATTGATGAAACAAGCACCAAATGATCTGGTGTCTAAAATAAACCATAAATAATCTTCTTAAAAAATATGTTCACCGAATTCACAGTAACTGGGGGTGAGGGTTATCTAACTTCCCCAGCTGATCAATTTCCTCCAAGTGTATTTTCGTGTGCTGAATTATCCGATGGACTGCAATTTTCTTGAAGGGGAAATTTTCTGATTTGATTTAAGGCTCATTCCCACGCCACTTAATAATACTATCATTAGCATAATTGTGGCCAGAAGACGGAATGGTATCATTTAAAAATGAAAGCCTTCAAGTTATTCTCTGGCTGAAAAGTCAACACAATTGCATGGTACACATAACACATTTTAGAAAAAACACAACTCCCGAATAGCATTTTTTCCTGCTGTGTTATGTCCCTTAAATAATAATAATGATGATATTTATCTCTTGTATGGTGCTGTTCATCTGCAGATCTCAAAACTCTTTGCCAAGGAGGTTAGTATCACGACCACAATTTTTACAAATGGCAAAACTGAGGCACAGAGAGAGGAAGTGACTTGCCCCAAGTGAGCCAGCAGGGAAGTGACAGACCTGGGAATAGAACTCAAGTCTCCTGAGTCCCAGCCCAGTGCCTAATTCATTGGACCAAAAGAGTTTGAGGCTGAAGCTGAGATTTTTCAAAGCCACCTTTGGAAACAGGACACTCAAATTCATCAGGCAGCATTGAGGAGCTCAGTCTGAGTGATCTGTGGATGAGGAAGCATTATCTCAAAGTTAGAGTAGGAGACTAATGAATTCTGGGTTCTCTCACGGACTCACTCTGGAGCAAATCACTTCCCCTCTCTAAGCTCCAGCTGTAAAATCAGGATGATAATACATGGCTAGCTTACAGGGGTGGGGTTCGTTGTTGGGGCTCCATTGCTTGATCACTGGGGGATGTTCTTTGGCTTGTGTTATGCAGGAGGTCAGACTAGTTCAGTGGTTCTCAACCTGGGGTACATGTAACCCTGGGGGTACATCAACTCATCTAGATATTTGCTTAGTTTTACAACAGGCTACATAAAAAGCACCAGTGAAATCAGTTCAGACTAAAATTTCATACAGACAATGACTTGTTTCTACTGCTCTATATACTATATCAGCGGTTCTCAAACTGTGGGTGAGTTGGTTTTAATTGAGAATTCAGGGCCAGCATTAGACTTGATGGGGCTCAGGGTCGCTGGGAGGGGCTGATGCAGAAGCCTGAGTTTTTAAATGAAGTGAAATGGGGTACGCAAGACAAATCAGACTCTTGAAAGAGGCACAGTCATCTGGAAAGGTTGAGAACCACTGGACTAGGTGACCACAATATTCCTTTCTGACCTTAAAAATCTACAGAATCTATGAGATCGTAATGTGACAAATTGAAGGTCTAGTTTTATTTATTTAATTTACTTATTCAGTTGGATTTGTACAAGCTACAGTAAAAGAATATTAGAGTGTATAAGATTCTGGGGTCCCTTGCCAGCCTTTGAAAAATGTATTAATAAACTGTCCCTTCAATTACCCTGATCAACCACATAACCTAGCAGATACATGCAAATAAGAGCTAAGGACCTCCTTCTTCACAACTATCCATCCCCACCCAATACCTGTCCCTTCAAAGGCAATGGAGAGAAGGTCAACTTTGCAGCTGGTCCCAAAGGCCAACAAACATAAACCACTTCTAGCCACGAGCTCTCAGAATCTGAAGTCCTCTGACGTTCCTTGGCTGTTTGCATTAACGGCTGAGAGAGGACAAAAAACCGTTTGTTATAGAAGGCACATAAGCAGCACACAATTTATGAACTTCTGCGAGTGAATAATACTTTACATTCCTCAAGGCCATTTGAACACCTCCTTATTGAATTGGGCTCGGAATAGCTCCCCCCAAAGTGCTTCCGAGCCCCCCTCTTATTCCATCTTCTTGATGAATATGAAATGGTAGGGAAAGTTGAGGATTGTGAAACTTTGACAGTTCCTTTATGATCCGGGAGTGCTTTTCTTTGAGGTGCTAATAGATTTTCTTTGGTACACATATTACGGCAATATAAAAAGGCAGGCTAACTGCTTCATTCTGGCTATTCACAGGCCGGTAATGAGGAAACATTTTCACAGGGAAAGAAAAAAAAAACCATGACTGTTTCAATGTTTCAGTAAGAAGGACAGCAGCGACTCAGTCATCTATGAATGAGCATGGAGGGGCCTGAATTGCTTTTCTTTCAATATGGAGCAGGGACATGAAACTGTTACGCTTTATCTTCATAACTTCCCAGCCTAAGACTTTTCTGCAGAGGGAAAAAGAGAGAGATTTTCTTTTCTGCTGTAATTTTAATCAGCAGGCAATGGGACTATAGAATCACCTGTCATCATTTATAAAATATTGCCTGGTGGAACCTTTGAAAAAGGATTGTCTCGGGGTGACTTGGATTATCTACCCTGCGCACTGAAAGGCCCACACTTCTTATTTATTTAGATGTAAACTCATAAAGAGAGGCCGGTCCAAGGCTCAAAGGTAACATTTTCAAAAGTGCCCATGGGCAAGATTTTCAAAGGTATTTAGGTGCCTAAAGATGCAGCCAGGTGGCTACTGGAATTTTCTAAAGCACTAAAGCAACCTTACTCCCATTGATTTCCATGGAAGTTAGGTACCTAAATACCTTTAAAAATCTGGCCATAGGTGCTTAATCTGTTTAGGTGCTTTTGAAAATCCCATTAGATACCTAGCTGCATCTGTAGGTGAGCAAATACTCTTGAAAACCTGGTCTTAAATCCCTTAATAGACCTAGGGCAAGTCTGCACTACAAAATTAAGTCAACCTAAATTACGTTGACATATAGCCACCTCAGTAATGAAATCACTTCTGCATATCCACACCACGCTCTTTGTGTCAGCGGTATGCATCCTTACCACGAGTGCTTGCACTGATTTAACTGTAAGTGTCAGGTATTGTGGGACGGCTTCTGAAAAGCAACAACAGTCGACGTAAGTGTCCACACTGACACTGCAATGACCTAACCCCTTTGACCTAAGTGCTACGCCTCTCGTGCAGGTGGAGTTATTCGTTCGGTGTTGTGGGCCAGTTACATTGGTGGGAGCTACATTTTAGTGCACACACTTACAGAGTTAGGGTGACATGAACTGCCTTACGTTGACCTAACTCTGTAGTGCAGATCAGGTCTAAATCCCATTCTCAGAAGGAATTTTTAGGCATTTAGGAGCCTAAATCTCCTTGAAAGTTAATGGGATTTAGGCTCCTAAATCCTTAGGCCCTTTTGAAAATGATATCCCAAGTGCCCTAATAAATCATTAGCAATGCATACATACAATGACATCCCAGCAGCACCACAGAGATCAGTGCCACAACAAGGGTGAGACGAGTGAGGCATTTGCCTTGGGAGCGCAAAGCGGAGGGACGCAGCTCTACCACAATCGGAAGCGCTTCGGCGGCAGCTCTACCGCCGCCACTTCTTTGGCGGCAATTTGGCAGCAGGTCCCTGAGTCCCTTATGGAGAGAAGGACCCACCACTGAATTGCCACTGAAGAATGAATGAAGTGGCAGCAGCAATTCGGTGGCAGGTCCTTCCCTCCGACAGGGACTCAGGGACCCGCCGTCGAATTGCTGCTGAAGAACCTGGAGCCGGCCCTTGCCTCAGGCTCAAAAATTCCTTGTTACGGCTCTGACAGAGATCATCCCAGGAGGATCTCAGCCTCAGACATCCACAGAAATGTCACTTCCCCTTACCCATCCATCATCAGGGTCTTTCTGCAATTTTTAAAGTGGTCTGGAAAAAGTGTGTGTATGGGAGGGAACATCTATCCTAATCTGGGATTAGCAGTTTCTGTAAAACAGCAATTTAAAATGAGCCCCTCAGCAACCTGGCTTGATTTTTAATGTTTTGTTTTTGCCAATTCCTCCCCCACCCCCATTTTAGGCACTTTCTTTCTGGACAGAATACTACAACTGACTAAAGACTTCAAGATTTCTCCTGCCGTCTTGAAAACTGCCCATGATGTATCAGCTCTGACCTCGGTAGTACAGCTGGTAAAAAAAATCCATCACAACTTCTTTTCCAGTGGAGAACTGGAGGTCTGGCTAAATGAAAATTTCCTTGTAAAGTGTCTTCTTTCCTCGAACAGTTTTGATTTTTCATTGGAAATCCCCAAACCGAACATTTTTGGCCAAATACTAATTTTTTTTTTCAGTTGTCAGAAGTTTTTGGTCAAAAATTGGAAATTATTCTGGCTTACTTTTTTGATGAAAAGTCAAAATTTTCTGTGGAACACGCCTCCTTCCCCCTTTTTCAGATGAGCTCTGCTGACCAGTATTATGATCAGAGGGTTTAACTATTAGAACAAGCCACCAAAGGAAGTGGTGAATTCATCATTGATTTGAAGGCTTCAAATCAAGACTAAATGGAAGACAGGCTTTAGTCCTGATGAAATTCTATGGCTTGTGTTATACAGGGGTCAGGAATAGATGGGGTGGGGGATGGACTAACTGATCTCTTGAGATCCTTTCAAGCTCTACATTTCTATGATTCTATGATTGCATTTCATAGGCACAAAGTTGCCAATTTTAGCAATTTTATGAGTCTCGTAACATTTGGGGCTTTTCTAAGGGTTTGTCTACATTTGAAATGCAGGGCTTCCGCAGAGACACTATCTATGCCGAAGGAAGGGATTCTCCCATTGGCATAGGTAATCCACCTCCCTAAAAAGTGATAGCTAGGTTGATGGAAGACCTAGTGCTGTCTACACTGGGGTTAGGTCAACTTAGCGACTATGGATTTTTCCCACCCCTCAGTGGCATAGCTGGGTCAACATAACTTTTTAGTGTAGACCAGATCTAAAAGCCCCAACTCCTAAAGTCAGGTGATTACAAGAGACTCACAGTTTTCATTTAAAAAATAAAGTTTCTAGCCCATTTTTAAGCCAGTTACATGGTTTCTGACCATTTGAGTTTGGCAATACTATAGGTATTACATCAGGACACTGCTGCATTGCAAACTCATGTCTGCTTCGGTGATTACTCTCAGACTGAAGCCTCTTTTGGCTATTGGGATGTCATTGGATATCTGTATTTATTTTTCCTGCAGGTGTCCTTTAAAAAAATCAAACATGATTATTTAAAATCTCCTGCCTACTGTACTCATTTCTCTGTCTTCTTTTCTGTTATTTCACTGTCCTTATTGGTGTTTGTATAATACCACTACTACTGCTACTACCACTAATAATAACAATCACAATAATATTACCTAGCTCTTACTTGTTCATCTGTAAATTCAAAGTGCTTTACAAAGGAGGTCAGTGTTATTATCTCCATTTTACAGATGGGTAAACTGAGGCACAGGGCAAGGACCTGACTAGCCCATGGTTACCCAGCAGGCCACTGAAAGAGCCACTCACTTGCACACATTATTAAGTTGCCATTATTTCCTCTTACAGTTTGATATCCTGTTTCAGACAGAAGCCACAGCTGGAGTCTTCTGAGGCAGATTTAAAATTGTAATCAATGGGAGTTAGGCATGTAGGTGATTTTGAAAATCTCACTAGGTGCCCATCTGTAACTCTAGGCACCTAAATTTCTTTAAAACTCTAGCCCTTAAATACCTCTGAAGTTCAAAAATGGGTATAGAATTGGTTGAAAATCTTCCAAAGAAAATTTGCATCATTAGAATTATTTTGATTAATTTGTTTTGTTTTCTCTACATTTTTTGTTTTGAAAAATGTTGATGAAAAAGCCCTGAAATCTTTAATTTCAAAATAGAGTCCCCCCACCCACATTTTATCAGACTTTTGGAATGTTACCCAACTTTTTCAAGTTGGAAAACATCAAAGAAGTGTGAAAAATGAGGGGTTTCTTACATTATCCCACGTTTTTCACCATTCTTCCTCTTTTTCCAATGGAGAAAAAAAGGTGGATAAAAAATAGAGAAACCCCAAAAAGGAAAGAAAAAAATGAAAAACTGGAATTTTTCATTTGTCATAATCAGGACAAAATGAAAATGTTTCAAAGCAAACACACACACACAAAAGGATTCATTTCAAAATGTTTCAAAACAAAAAAGTCCACAGAAATCAAAATATGACCCAAAAATTTTAATGGGGAATTTTTCCTACAAAATTTCTTGTGGGAGAAATTCTTATATGCAGCCAGGTCTGGTTGGGAGTTAAGTGTCTAAATCCCTTGGGAATCCTGGGCAGCAGTTATATTCTAGCTAGTTTAACTATATTAGTCTTATTCATATAAAGGCTTGAAAGGATTCGATTTTTATGTTGATTTCACACAAATCATTTACACACCATTTACACACACCATTTAAATACATTTCACCATTTACACAAAAAATATTTGTGTTGCCAGTAACCAACAATTACAGATAGGAAAAGTAGGGAAAATTCTCCTTGAAAACTTATTTGAGTTTAATTTAAGGCTAAAATGTTGACCTATGAGATTGACAGTTTGTATTTTCACAGTTATAAAGCGTTAACTTTATCATTAAATAATTACTGTATGACTCCTTCTAATTTCAAACACCTGTGGAAATTTAAAATGATAAAAAAATTAAAAAAGCTTAAAATCCATAATTTTGCACAATTGTGAAAATTTAAATGGAAAAAATGTTTAAAAATAAACATTGATATTATTCGTAAAAATCATTGAAAAACAATCACATTCTGCCAAACCTATTTATATAACAATAAATGGTTTTCTCTTTCTTCCTTTCTTTCTTATTCTATTTAAAAGTACAGGGGATGCCTCACAAAATAGATTCTGAGCTCTGTTCTCTCCAGTATTCTCAGCTGTTCTTCATTATGGGTCAAAAATCTTAAAGTCATGCCTAAGTCATTCCTAATAAAACTTCCACTGACTTTCCATTTCCAGCAGGAATGGGTTATGAGACACGGGGACCTTAAACCTGTCACTGGTCGAGGATTGAATGCTGGTTATCCTGGGCCTGGAGCCAGTCCTATGCTGTGGGAGGATTCCACATTTTGGGGAAGGCAGGAAACATTTTCCTGACAGGTTGGGGGGTGGGGTGGGGGGGAGCTGTTAAAAAATGGCAGCTGTTTGAAACTGCTCAGAGGTTTGGAATGTTCCAAGTAGCCACACTGGAGATGGATTAGTAGACAAAATGCAAGTGAGCAAAGCCTTTAGGATTTATCCCCCATTCACTAGAACTCTCTAAACTGAGTCACTCAAGGGGGATAGCCTGACCTTAAAGACTAACTTCAATGCGGGTTGCAATGGAATAAAATATGGCCCTTTGAGTTAATTTTTCATGATTACCATGTCATAGCTAGAGCTCCATCTGGCTGTCCATCACAAAAACATCATAGTGGGCCAGATGATCCTCTATCCTCAGAGCCAGATTTAGGCACAGGCACCAGAGGCCCATGCCTAGGGCCCCCGGCTCCTGGAGTCTCACAATGAGATCAGAATCTCAGCTTTCCTTGGTGGAAGATAAAAGCATGTTTCTAGCTTTCAGGGATGCAAAGAAAAGCTTGAAAAAAGAGCAAAGTAGAACTTGCTGCTTGCCTGAGTCTGCAGACAGCCTGAAGCAATAGCTCTGTGAAGTGCGGACAGCCCCATTCACCTTAACTCTGAAACCTGTTGCCATCCCAAGGAGGACTGAGGCCACAGCGTACGGTTGGGGCTGCGGCATGGAGGTGTGATCCTGGGGCCTCATGAGAGATGTGCATAAGGCCTCAGGGAGTATGTATACACTGCAGCTGGGAGAGCCAGGCTACACAGACTCACATTAGCTTAGCTTGAGCTAGTGTGCTAAAAATAGCAGGGTGGCTATTGCAGCTCCAGTGGAGACTTGGGTTCCAGGGGGTTAGGTGAGCTTGAGCTGCTGCCAAAGCCGCAATACCCACACTGTTATTTTTATGCACAAGCACGAGCCTGTCTACCCAGGTTGGGAGACACGCTCCCAGCTGCAGTTTACGCGTACCAAGATTGTCTTAATCTGGCTTTGCTCAGCAGGTGTAAATCATCGTCTTCACTGATGTTAATGGAGCTACACTGATTCACAGCAGCTGGGGATCCGTTGTATCCTCGTTAGCCTACATTAGTGTTACCCCTCTTTTGGACCATGCTGTTAGCCAAAATTGTGAGTCTTGCAGGTTGTTTCTGTCAGGATGAGAAATTGACAATAGAGTCTGGTATTTCTTTGGTGCAATCTTCTTTAAATCCAATGAATATCCACACAGTCCTACTTCCCTGAGCACAACAGGAATCCAACAACAGGAGACAGTTTCTTTGCTCATAATTGCAAGCCTTTTTCTAGCTAGCACTCTGCCCAAAATGCTCTCTCTTTTGGCTTTCTCTCATAATCATGCTACCAGTGCTTCCTTTTCTGTTTCCTTTTTGGCTTTTCCGCTGTCTTCTCTGTAGACTGCTTCTCTCTCACAGGCACACAAAATCTCACCAAACATTACCCAATCCCTGCTTTTGCATTCAGATCCCAGGGGCAACCCCTTACCCCTGAGATCACAGGACTCAACTTCAATAATCCAGCCTTGCCGAGGAGCCTCCTATTGCTTCAATGATCACTAAACAAAGGAGGTATTTAATTGCTCCCTCATTTAGTCTGAATGGAAGGCAGCTATCAGGCCCACTGGCTTGTGACTGTCCATAGATCAGAGACACTTCCTGGGAGCCGTCCAATTTCCACCATAACTTTATAGTCCAATCAGTGAGAAGGGGAATTGTTGACAGGTCTTTCATAATATTTGTTTCTACAGGATGGCATAAATTCGTCCCTGGTGCTTCCCCACTGAGTTTCATGGAGTTATATACCACATATATATATATATATATGATTCTGGATTTGCTGTTCTGGAGCTGGTGAGGTAGGAAGGAGGGAGTAGGCAACTGACATTTGGGTGTTTAGACATTAAAGACAGAGATTTTCAATGTTGGCTATGGGATTTAGATGCACATCTCCCATGTGCATCTCAATCTCTATGGCAGCTTTGAAAACTGTAAATGGGGATGATGATGCTGACTGGAGCTGTCAGAGCATTTTCATTACAACAGTTTTACACTGGAAAATGCTGTTTTGATTAATTTCACTTAGGGGGAAAAAGAACATTTTTTTGACAATGTCAAAATGAATGAAACGTTTCAATTTTTCATTTCAAAACGACTTTTTATTTAGAAATGGACTTTGTTGTATATTTAAAAACTCAAAACGGTTGAGGCTGAAATGAAACATTTTAGGTTCATCAAAACGGTTTTATTTATTTATTTTTGGAAGTTTTGTAGAGTGAAAATTTTTGAAATTCTGGCATTCCCTTCCATTTTGGGATTGAAAAAATGATTGAAATTCCGTGGGGCAGAAAATCCATTTTATGACAAGCTCTAATACAAATGCTTTTTGCAACATGCTTTGAGAGCTACAGATGAAAAATGTTAGATAAGAGCTCTTATTTGTATAACCACAGGGTCAAACCATTGGAAGCCATCTAAATCAGTGTCTCTCAACCTTTCTCATTCTGCATCAAACACCCCTTTCCATTCCGGGATCACCCCAGGAACCCCTCCCATCTCTCTGAGATCTAGCCCCTCTCCTTCCTTCCTATTTAGCAATATGGGAAGGTCAACGAGGTTGCAAAATTCTCATCTAAATCATTCAGCTACTTCTCCCTTGAAAACCCTACATGGAAGAAGAGCACATCAGAGACCAGGTGGGACTGACAGGTTATTTGAGCACTAGCCAGCTCAATATTTTGAAGGCAGGTGGCCCAGAGGGTAAGGGGAGCTGTGCAGTTTATGTTAAGTTTCCAAGGGAAAAAACCTCTGAGCTTCATGAGGAAGGACAATTTTTTCTCATCCACTTGGCAAATGGGTCACCCAACACTGCACAAACTGTTGGAGTGGAAGTCATTCCAACGCAACACGACTTTTCCAGTCTGGGTCTCCACCCTGATCCTGATCCTTTAGACAGGCTTTGTCATAATTACACTTGCAGATGAGGGCCAGATTACAGCCTGTCCTGTAGGCCCTGAGCAAGGAAGCAACTTCTCTATTGCAACACTCCACAGGTTTCCCAGAGCCGCTTTTGTGTGTGTGTGTGTGCGTGGACAAAACAGCCTCAGTGGGGTCACTACTGGGGTTGAGTGGGAATCAGAGTTTTCATTTTGTGGGGAATTCCGTGATTTAACAAAATATATGCTGTTCCGAACTGAAGTGGAAACAAACAAATTCAAAGTTTCCCATTATAAAAATATTTCTGACCAATCAAAACATTTTGTTTCGATAAAATGGAAGTATTTCATTCCAATTTCAACTTTGATTTTGTATTTTATATTATATTCAACAGTATAAAATTTTTTTAAAAATGAAAAATCCTCTTGGAAGGGAAAATCAAAATGTTCCCTTCTGAAATGGTCCAACCTAGGGCACACTTCCACTGCAGCTGGAGACGTACACATACTGGTTTTGATCAACCCAGAGCACTTAAAAGCACAGTGTAGCTGTGGCAGAAAAAGCTGGCCACCCAAGTACAATCCTATCCAAGATCCTAGGTGTGTACTGCGGCGGATACCTAGGTGTCCATGCCACTGTGGTTCCCCTGCTATTTTTAACATGCTACCTCAAGCAAGGCTAGCACATGTATGTCTGCCTGAGCTGGACATTACGCCACCAGCTACAGCATACATCTCGCCTTGCAGAATGTTTCAACCATATTAAAACACTTTTTTCAAGTTTTCTATCAAAATGAACTTTTACTGAAATCATCACGTTTCCACAAAAACATTTCACTTTCAACCAATTGGCACTTTCTGATGGATAAACGTTCTGCTGGAAATTTTCCTAATGCGCTAATGACTACAGCCCCTTGTGCACATGAAGATGAGAAGGAGTGGAGAATGGAGGCATTCTTGGTATCAGGTTGTCTGATGTGGCTTATGACTGTGCATGCCAACCTCAGGGCAGACAGTCAAGGAGCAAGGCTTAAATTGGTTGTATGTTCTGTAATTAGATTTCACCAACCAACTAACAAGTGTGAATTGCAAAAGCGCTATAACAGTCTAACCTGGTCTACTCTGGTCTATCTTGCCACCCAGGCAAGCCTGCCTTTGTGACAGATCAGGGGTTCTCAAACTGAGGGTCGGGACTCCTCAGGGGGTCATGAGGTTATTACATGGGGGGTTGCGAGCTATCAGCCTCCACCCCAAATCCTGCTTTGCCTCCAGCATTTATAATGGTGTTAAAAATATAAAAAATGTGATTTTAATTTATGGTGGGGGTTACACTCAGAGGCTTATTATGTGAAAGAGGTCACCAGTACAAAAGTTTGAGAACTACCATGATAGATGGTCCCTTACACCAAAAATCGCAGCAATATTCAGGTTACTCCCAGTCGCAAAGGACCAGTCACTGACAGAGAGTCAATTGTACCTCAGATCTCAAACCACAGACAACACTTGTAGCCAATCCTATAACACTA